>NW_008331789.1:2736130-2749108 GCF_000622305.1 Nannospalax galili
CTTGTCCTCCACAGAAGAAAGACTTGACAAAAGGAAAGGATCATGTTCCTTCTTACTGGGACTGACTTTAACTGCGGCAGTTAGACACCCTTTGGTGTTTGGGAATGATCATCTCAGGACAGTGGCATTGTCTTCTCTGTCAATTTTAATCCTTGTGTGAATATTGACATAACTTATTTTTTGTTACATAGATTACATCCATGGACTTCACATGTAGCATGAGTGAGGGATAGGTGGTCCTGACATGTATAGAGACAGCTAGTTTCTACAGTCATACTATTCAGTGACCACATGCTTAAGAAAGGTTTATAGACCCTCCTCAGCCTCAGTTTCCAAATATGTCACATGGGGAGACTGATTTATACCTCATAGAAATTTTGTGGTAAATAAACAAGATAATATATTAAAAATAGAATTCACTCATATATGATATACCCATATATATCAGTCTCTGTGTAATATATATCTACATATTAGTCTATTAATGATGTTATAACAAAATACTTAAGATTAGGTAATTCGTAAACAATAGAAATACATGTCTGTTCTGGAGGCTTATAAATCTCTTTTCAGTGCCAGAAAATTCAGTGTCTGGTGAGGGCTGCTCTTTGCTTCCAAGACAGCACAGCACTGCAGTATCTACCAGCTTTATTTCTTAATATTGCAACACTGGAATTAATTTGTAGTGTGAATTTTGACAGGGCTATAAATGTATAAATCATAGTAATATCATTTTTTAATCTTTTTTGTTTGCTTGAGATGGGGGGTCTTACAATGTAGCCCAGGCTGGTATAGGACTTGTAAGCCTCCTGTCTCAACTTCCTGAATTCTGGGATTATAGGCATGTGCCACTACACCTAACTTCACAGTGATATCTTGAAAAGTATAAATGGCCCATATGTCCAGGGCCGTAGCTTATTTGGGAAGCAGTGTGGTCTCATGAGTGAATGAACTCTGGAGTCAATTCTGGAGTATAAATCTCAGTTCTACTTCATACCAATAAAATGTATAATTTTGTAACTCAGTATCCCAAACTTGAAAATTAGGAGGTTAATACCATTTATGATGATGAATTTTGATTGTCAGCCTGACTGGACTAAAAAATAACTAGGTGAAGCACACCTTTGTAATGTCTGCAAAAGTAATTTTCAGAGAGATTTAATGAAATGAGAAAGAACTGCTCTGTATGTACTCAGCACCATGGGCTGGGGTCCTGGGTTGAATCAAAAAGAAAAATACCAGCTGAGAGCAGAATTCCCCTCTCTGCTTCCTGATTTGACCAGATGTGAACACGTTCCTGCCACCACACCTTCCCTGCCATTATACACTCAATCCCCTGAGCTGTCAGCTAAAACAAACCTTTTCCCCCCTTAAATTGCTTCTTGTCAGGTATTTTGTTTGAAGAAGCAACAAGAAAAGCACTAATACAAAAAGGGTTTCAGGAGTGGGGTTTTTGCTGCGACTACCTGACCATGTGGTTCATAAACCATGAAGGCTCACACCAAAATTCCAGAAAGATGTTGAGGCCAGGCAATGGTGATAAGTTTGGATCGCCTCAAGGAATCTCAGAGAGGCCATTGCATGAAGAGGTGAAAATGAATATAAGTTGCAATGGAGAGCATAGGATGGTGGAGATGCCAGAACCAGGGGCATCCACTGAGGAAAGATGCAGGCACCAAGCAGAGTCAGCCCAAGAGGCTGTGTAGGGGGCAGAGCTGGAGGAGCAGGGTTACCCAGGCTATTTGAGTGCAGATGATGCCACCAGGAGCTTCAGATGCTGGACACAGAACTGCAGGGTTTTAGTCGCTTTGGGCCAGTTTTGCTGTCTTCCTATTCTCTCTTTTTAGAAGGGGAAGGTTTACTATGGGCCATTGTGTATTTGAAGTATGTCATTTATTTTTTTTATTTCACAAGGATTCATAGTTAGGAGATTGCTTTGAAGGGCTGGAGAGATGGCTCAGTGGATAAGAATACTGACTGCTCTTGCAGAGGACATGAGTTCGATTCCCATGTTCGCATTCATATAGCGGTTAACAACTGTCCATAACTCCAGTTCCAGGGGATCTGACACCCTCTTCTGACCTCCATGGGCATTGTACAACATGGGTGCACCTACATACATGCAGGCCATATACTCATATACAGAAAATAAATATAACAAACAAAAAAAGAGTCTCAATAGAGACTTTGGACTTCAGGCTTTCATACAATGTTAGAACTGTTAAGATTTTGCAGACTCTTAGAAATGAACTAAATACATTTTTGACATAAGACAATCATGAGACTCTAGGGACCAGGGATGGAATATTATCATTTGACATTTGGCAAAGGGTTGATTTACAATGGATAATTTTGACTGTCAACTTGACTAGATTTATAGAGGTCTAGGTAAAGAGTGAATGCATATCCAGAGAGGATTAACTAAGAAAGACCTGTGCTGAATGTGGTCGGCACCATACCACGGGCTGGGGTCCCAGACTGAATACAAAGGAAGAAACGAAAAGACCAGATGAGCACTGGCATCCCCTCTCTCTGCTTCCTGATCTGTCCATATGTAGGCAAGTTCCTGCCCTCACCGCTGTGAGCCGCTACTGCTGCAGGGCTTCCCTGCCCTGATGTCTCCTATCCTCTGACCTGTGAGCCCAAATAAACCCTTTTCCCCTTAAATTACTTCTTATCAAGTATTTGTTCACAGCAACAAGAAAAGTAGCTGATGCATCATCTCATGGGAGTTTGTGAGAATTCAGTGGCATATGATGGACTTCTGCTTAAAGGTGAGGGAAGAGTTGGTAAAAGACGAATCTTTGCAATTCAAAAATAGACAAGCTGGAGAAATTATTACAAAAGGAATATTTTGAAGATACCAGAGATGAAGATAATAATGGATTCTGATACTGTTTTATTTCTTGATCCAGGTAGTAGTATCTATTGAGTGAAAATTAACTGAGTTGCACATTCCTGACAGTATTTATATTCAGGCTATATTTCAAAAAAACATGTACAAAAATATCAGATGTTAGAATCCCTTATTATAGCCTGAGAATCAGGTATGGGGAAGGTGCATACAGTTTTGGTCTTTAAAAAAAATTTTTTTTTGGTCTTTTTAAAACAGGGTCTCTCTATAGCCCCAGCTGGCCTGGAACTCACTATGTAGACCAGGCTGGTCTTGAACTCACAGAGATCCACTTACCTCTGCCTCCCAAGTGCTGGGACTACAGGCGTGTGCCACCATGCCTGGCTGGTACATATAGTATTTAAAACAAAACAAAACTTTTTTTTTAGACAGGATCTTACCTGACTGGCCTTGAACTCAGAGATTCACCTGCTTCTGCCTTCTAAGTGCTGGGATTAGAGGTATGTGCCTTCACACCCAGCTGGCCTGGAACTTTCTATGTATACCAGGCTGACCTTAATCTCACAGAGATCCAGTGCTGGGATTAAAGGTGTGAGTCACGCCTGGATCCTTTTTTTTTTTTTTTTTAAGTGCCAAGCCCTGCCTCCTGAATATGGTAGAGCCTTAGCAGATATTAGCAGATATTAACACATTCGAGTTGAACTGAAAGCACTGTTTGTCCTCATGCCTCTTGAAATGTATTGCTCCTTGTTTTATTCCCCTTCAGAAGTCTTATTGGCATACCAACTTCATCCTCTGTTGTTTATATCAAGTTGGTTATTTTGACTGTCATTGTACCCCATATCCTAGACATGCCAAGTCATTTTAAAGAAACACTAGGTCTTCAGTACAATGAGCAAAATATCTGTTAAATTTGGGGCTGAGTTTCCAAACACTCCTTGATTATGACACCAATATGCAGATGATGTCCTAGTGGATGCTCCTTGGTAGTGACTTTTCCACACCTTATGCTTTCTATGCTAAAGTGAAGGGTGGCACACTTCTGCAAAGTGGAGAAACTCCTGAGCAGGTAACAGCTTTCCATATGTTTATGATTAAGTGAAGAAAAGAATATTTTAATGAAGTTTGGTTTTCCTAAATGGAAATTTTTACTTTGAGGCCCTTGAACTAATGTGTTAAGCTGGGAACTGGGAATCTGCAGGAGCTTGGAACAAAGCCTCTGAAAATAAGGATGCTTCAGGTGTCCGGGCTCATTCACTCACCCTTTCTCCCCTCTTCCAGGGGCTTCCCTTTGAATAACAATATGATAAGTAGTTTTTTCTTCATAAGGGAAGTATATAGCTCTTTGGGGCACTAGCTTTATAATTAGACAAAACTGAAGGTAAGAATTGAAAGTTGTCATTATAAGGAAAGAACAGTAGAAGAGTACGTTAGCTGGGTAGCCTCTGACCTCTGTATTATCTCTCCTCACACTCCAACCCAAGGTGAGTTAAGATCCATGGTGGAGAAGGTACAGTGCATGACTTAGAATCAGAGCTTCAAGTTAGCTAAGTGACCTATGATTTTTGTTTCAGCTTTCTTCTTATTCTTAAAATATGTTCACATTTCTTATATTTTATTAGCTTTCTTCATGATGTGCTTCAAAGGTACTTTTGATAGAGAATCGGAAGTCCTCTGAAACAGCTGCTGATATTAGCTGCCTCTGAGACTGCTACTAACCTTATCGATAAATCACACTGGGATTGGCCACTCCCGGAGCTCAGGGGGAACTGTTGGAGACAGACTATTGCCCAAGATAGCCTATCCTGCTTGAGCAAGGGGCCCCAGACGATGAGACACATAGACGCCTGCAGCTGCAAGTGGACCCCAGTAGCTTCCTCATGCTCTAGCCACTATATGATCGCTAACTCTCCTGCTTCACAGCACAGTTGCTGCCATCATGCAGGAAGGCTGCGTTCCTTGCTGTGCCCCTTAAATAAAAGTAGTCCCATCCGAGGTCTGGTACAGTTTCTTTCTTTCTCTCTTATAGTTACTGTATTCAGCACCCCCAAAACCTAACACTTTTCAAAAGAAACTACTACATTAGGTATTTTAGTGTTTATTTTTTCATTGAATATGTAACTTAAATACATCATCTACTATCTGCCCCTAAAAGGCCTTGTGGATAGGAATTAGTGAGGGATCTCCAGTGAAACACGACCAAAGGATATTAGAAGGAATTGGCTTACATGATCATAGAGACTGAAAAGCCTTAAGAGGGGCAGTTGGCAAAGTAGTGTCCCCAGAGAGCCAATGCGCATTCCTGTCTAAAAGCTGCAGACTCAAGACTCAGGAAGAACTAAGGTCTCAGTCCACATCTAAAGGCCCCGCTTCAGATAGCTACCAGAAGTCCCTCAGACTTGGTCTTTTCGGTCTCTTCAGTTCATTGTAGGAGGCCCAGTACTTGAGAGAGGACCAATTGCTTTATTCAGGGAGTGGATTTGGGGTGACTCTCATCCAGAAATGCCATTCCAGACACCCCCAGAAATATTTGCCTGGCCTCCCCTAGCTCAGTCAAGCTGACACAAAATTTACCACCACAGTTTATTATCCAAGGAAAGGGACTTTATCCTCCAGAGGAAATCAGCTTCAGTTTTGGAATTGTTGTTTCCCACATGTAATACCTTAGGTAGATCTGGTCATTTATTCATTCAACAAATACTTCCCAAGAGAGTGCATGCAAGGCACTGCTTTGAGAATTGGGATACCAGGAACCAGGTTGTCTCATTGCTTAAAACAACAACAACAACAGCAGCAACAGCAACAACAATGACAGTGGCAGCAACAGCAGCAAACCCACATTAGCCTTATCTGAATGCTGTGTACAATGGTTCTTGACAATGTGTATAAAATAAGATGTAAGTCTCAACATTAGGTTTATCTAGTGTAAAGAAGGATTTATTCTTAAAGAACTAAAAATAATAGGAAACCTTCATTTACAGCTTGCTTTGCCTTCTGGCCATAATTTTGATGACTTCCAATTTTTCAGAGCTTGCTTTTGTTCTTCCATAATTGCATATATAACTGATTATGTAAAGTGCCATAAGTATCTGTCTGAGGCTAAAGGTTTGTCACTGAAGATATATAAACAGAATTATCTTCATTTTTACTTTATTTCTATTAACTTTATGATATTTATTAGCATTTCATTGTAGGGTTTTATACATGCGCATTCTTATAAGAGATTTAAAGACCAGCATTCTACAAACAAATAATAGATGATTTCTATACATACTTGCTTTGTTATGGGAATTTTATTAACTATGGGATGGGATCACATTTCTGGACTTCACTGTAGGGCTGCATTTCGTTCCAACTAATGGAAGTTGATGCAGTCACCAAAATCACTGTGGCTTTAGTAATCATACACAAAAGAGATGATTAGTGGTTTGTTTTTTTTTTTCCCTCCAAATTTCAACTTATTCAAATAGAACAGTAATTATTTCAATGAATGAATATTTTTCAAGTAATACAAAATCTAAAAATGACTGTAAGGCAGTGTTCCAAGTTCTACTTCATTTGGAGTAAATATGTGGGGTTTCCTTATGAGCTGGATAGAGCTGGATTGAGACATCTAATAGCTATAATCTTTGACAAAGTACTTAACTCTTTGAGCCTCAGTTTATTAGATTGCAAGATGGGAATAATATACTCAAAACATTGAAAGAGAGACTGAAACCATCTACTATCTGTAAGGAGAATTTAGTGTGAACATTGGAGTCTCACAGTTACTTAAAAAGGACTCGGGTCCCCACTTTTTTTCAGCCGGGTTTCTTTTTATGGATTCAGTGGCTATTTGTTAGAGGTGTTAAATCAAACAAGAAAAACAAAATTAGTTCTTGAAGTTGGAAAGAAAGATGAAACTTTTCGAACTTTATTTTTGCTTTATTTTTTGGTTGAGAAATTCTTCAAGGCCAGATGTCCTAGAATTATCTGTATAAACACTTTCCTAGTCAACCAGTTTAGAACACTTATGTTAAACAAACAGGCACTCAGGTAAGTAGTATAGTAGGTGAGTGTTTGTTCTCTCATATGTGGATGGTAGCCTCTACATTTTATGCATTTGTATTTATGTGGGAGTGAGTGTGTGTGGAGGCCTGAAAGCCAGAAAGGGATCCAAGAGAGGAGGAAAAAGAGCCTTTAAGGGAGGGGATGGGGCGGGCGATTGAACACATGTGATTTGAAAGAAGATGGGGAAATACTGGGTATGGAAGGGTTTAAGCACACATGGGAGTAGGGAGACAGGGGAGAGGAGAGTGTGTGGGAGGGTCAACCCAAACTAAATATACATGAAAATTCCATGTGGAAAATTTCTGCTTTGTAAGTTAATTAAAAACCAAGATAAAAACTAAATGAAATAAAGATTAAGATGGCAGGAGGAGGTTGTCTGCATGCCCCCTCTGCTCTGTGCTGGGCTTCTGTTTCCAGACCTGCAGAGACCCCTGTCCTGGGTCATCTGCTCAGGTTACTATTCAGTGGAAGCAGCAAACTGCCTTGTCTATCTGCTGCTTTCTGTCAGGTGAATTTCCTGGGCTGCATTATAAGGAGACTGGGTTGATGGGAAAATTACTTGTCTATATTTAACTGACAAAGCCCTTGTGAAACCTTTCACACTGAGCACTAGCAGAACTCACCAATCTACTTTTCTTTCCCTTCTTGGGTCCACAAAGGACTATGCTTCTCAATTTCCTTGCAGAAAGTGGAGATATGTATCCAGTTTTATCCAAAGTGCTATGGTTTATGCAATGCCATTAATAAGCCCAAGCAAGGATATACAGATTCAAGCTCTCCACACTGTCTTCAAGCTTGTTTAGAGAATTTAGAGCCACAAAGTGTCACCTTTAGCACTGAGCTACTGCATGAATCACAGTCACCTCAGAGAACTACCCATAGGCATAGTGGACTCTGCAATATTAGAAATAAATTGCATGGCATTAAAGGACTGAAACTTGGGGACTATTTGTGACTGTCTTCTAACCCAGTTTATTCTAACCCATGTAGCCTTTTGGAGAAGGTGTAAAATGAGATAGGGAATATGCCCTCTACCAACCACCATAAGATTCAAACACTACTGTGTTTGCTTTATTTATTTATTTTTTAAATAAATAATTTATTGAGAATTTCATACATGCATAAAAGGTGTTTTGATCAAATCCATGCCCACTCCTTCCCCGCCAAGTCCTCCCATATCTCCCCATCACTTATTTTCTGATAACTTCATGTACTCTTCTTCATTGATTGATTGATTGATTTTTTTTTGTGGGGCTTTTGGCTACTCTAACATTCCCCCCGCCCCTGAGGAGGTAACCCTAAAATCTTTTAAGGATTAGATAAAAGCTCTCAAATATTTTCCACATTTTTGGTCTTTGGAACAGAGTAGGTTGCTAAGAGGCCCAAGGACATTGTGAGTTTTAACCAAGAAACTGGCTACTTTTCTTTGGCGTCTTTTTACCCTAACTGCGTAGCCAATTCTTACCTCCTATTCTTATCCCACCATCCCCTGAAGGGGTTACCCAAATTGCCAATAGGGAATAGGGACACAGACTGCTCTGGCTTCTTCCATGCTGAATAGGGATGCAGGGTGAGGCAATTGGAGTACCTCTTCAGGGAGTCTATCTAAAAGACCCCCAAATTGCATAACTCTAGTCTTTAAGGGGAGAAGAACGTCCTTGAATCATGAATAGGAGATGTGAAGGAGAAGTAAAGACAAGAGTAATTAGCATTACAAGTTATAGACAGAGAACTAGAAGAAACAGGGCGATTTTCAAATGTTCGTATGAAAGTCCATTGGAATTTCTTGACAAGGGCTTCCAAAAGCATCTCTCTATTGGGTTCTTCCTCATTTTTCTTTTGTCTGCCAAGGCTGGACTCTAGAGTGATGGATTCAGGATTTGCTTTCAGGTATTTTAATATCGGTTGCAGTGGTTAGAATCAGTGTCAGTTCCCTCTCAAAGGCTTCTAAATAGGGGAAAAAATTTATCCATCATTTTAGAACAATAGCTGGTTGTCTCCCTTAGCTACAGGTGGGCACTATAGTATTGGAGACCAAGATTTGAAATCTTACATCTGAGCAGCACTTTCTGATTAGAAACAAAATCACCAATGAGAAATAATTGTCTAAATAACTTTTTATATAGACTTAAGCCTAATGTCTGGGAAGTGTAATCCCTTGAACTCTTAAAGAAATATACTGATGACTTTACTCTTTGGTTATACTTTCCTTTTGAGTGTTTAAGACCCTACAGTTGGCCCAGATAAATCAATTTATTTTTCCACTTAAGGGCATTTGAGAATCTGTTCCTCAGGGGTCACATGGGCTTGGGAGGAGCTCCTGGCTCCTTTCTTTTACCAGTTCCATCCATGTGAAGATAAGTCAAAGTTCCTGCTCGGCCATGTTTGGCTTCACTTGGAAGCATGAATGAGATGTTTCCTCTGAGTTGACCCTCCTGTTTGTAGACTGGACACTGGTTCAAGTCCATCTCATGGGGTTATTTTGGTTATCCAGGGTCTTTTGTACTTCCATATGAATTTAAGAATTTTTTTTCTAATTCTGTGAAGTATGTCATGGGGATTTTGATTGGGATTGCATTGAATTTATATATTGCTTTTCGTAGGATGGTCATTTTCACAATATTTCTTTAACGATCTAAGATTTTCATTGTAGAGATCTTTGGTGTCTTTCGTCAGATTTATTCCAAGATATATATATATATTGAAGCTATTGTGAATGGGAGCATTTCCCTGTATTCTTTCTCCAATTGCTTGTTATATGTATATAGAAAGGCTACTGGTTTTTGTAGATTGGTTTTATAACCTGCCACTATACTGAAAGTGGTGATCAGTTCTAGGAGCTTTCTGGTGGAACTTTTGGGATCTCTTAGGTATAGTATCATATCATCTACAGAAAAACTGATAGTTTGACCTCTTCTTTTCCAATTAGTACTCCTTTAATTTCCTTCTCCTGTCTTATTGCTCTAGCAAGAATTTCAAACACTATGTTGAAAAGGAGTGGAGACAGTGGACATCCTTGTATGGCTCCTGATTTTAATGGGAATGCTTCCAGTTTTTCTCCATTTAGAATGATGTTGCCTGTGGGTTTATTGTATATAGCTTTAATTATGTGGGTGTATGTTCCCTCCAGTCCAATTCCCTCTAGGACTTTGAACATAAATGCATGATGAATTTTGTCAAAAGCCTTTTCTGCATCTATTAAGATGACAATGTGGTTTTTGTCTTTGTGTCCATTTATATGATTAATAACATTTATTGACTTGCATATAATGAGCCATCCCTGCACCTCTAGGATAAAGCCTGCTTGATCATGGAGAATGATCTTTTTGATGTGCGTCTGTATGCAATTTGCAAGTATTTTGTTGAGAATTTTTGCTTCTATGTTCATTAAGGATATGGGTCTATAGTTTTCTTTTTTGGTTGTGTCTTTACCCAGTTTGGGTATTAGAGTGATGCTGGTTTCACAGAAGGAATTTGGGCATTCTCCCTCTGTTTCTTTCATTTTGAGTAGTTTAAGTGGTATTGGTTGGAGGTCTTCTTTAAATATCTGGTAGAATTCTGCTGTAACTTCATCTGGGCCTGGGCTTTTTTTTTTTTTTTTTAATTGGGAGGCTTTGCATTACTGTTTCAATTTCCTTATATGTTATGGGACTGTTTAGAATGTTGATCCCTTCTTCGTTTAACTTTGGTGGTTCCCATGATTTTAGATATAGATCAATTTCTTTTAGACTTTCAAATTTGGTAGAGTATAGGTTTTTTAAATATTCCCTTATAATGGTCTGGATCTTTTGGGTGACTGTTGTGATGTTTCCCCTTTCATCTCTGCTTTTGTTGATTTGGATTTGTTCTTTCTTTCTTTTGGTTAACTGGGCTAAGGGTCTGTCTATTTTGTTTAGCTTTTCAAATAACCAGCTCTTACATTCATTGATTCTTTGTATTGTTTTCTTTGTTTCTGTTTCATGAATTTCTGTTCTGATTTTTGTTATTTCTTCTCTTCTGCTGGGTTTGGGTTTCATTCGTTCTCACCTTTCCAGTGCCTTAAGTTGCGGTGTTAGGTCACTTATTTGAGCTCTTTTTAATTTTTTTTTTTATCTTTCTGAGACAGGGTCTCCTTGTAGCCCCAACTATCCTGGACTCACTATGGAGAGCAGGATGGCCTCGAACTCACAGAGATCCTCCTGCCTCTGCCTCCCAAGTCCTGGAATTCACGGAGTGCACCACCACGCCCAGCTATTTCTAATTTTTTAATGTAGGCACTTAGAGCTGTAAACTTCCCTCTCAGGACTGCTTTTAAAGTGTCCCAGAGGTTGTGCTGTGTTGTGTTGTTCTTTTTATTGAATTCCAGGAATTCTTTTATTTCTTTCTTAATTTCTCCTTTGACTCGGTTGTTGTTTAGCAGTGTCTTGTTCAATAGCCACGAGTTCGTGTAGTGACTAGGGCTCTGTCCAGTGTTGATTTTGAGCTTTATTGCATTGTGGTCTGAGAGAATGCATGGGATTCATTTTTTTTGTATTTGTTGAGGGTTTTTTTTGTGGCCAAGTATGTGATTAATTTTTGAAAAAGTTCCATGAGGTGCTGAGTAGAAAGTGTACTCTTTGGTGTTTGGGTGGAACATTTGAAAGATGTCTGTTAGGTCCATTTGATGTATGGTATCATTTGATCCATGTGTCTCTCTGTTTATTCTTTGTTCAGTTGACCTGTCTGATGGAGACAGTGGGGTATTAAAGTCCCCTACTATTACTGAGTTGTGGTTAATCTATGTCTTAAAGTCCTGTGGTGTTGTTTTTATGAATTTGGGTGCAGCAGAGTTTGGTGCATATATGTTAAGGATTGTAATATCTTCTTGGTTAACTGTTCCTTTGATCAGAATGAAGTGACCCTTCTTATCACTCCTGATTAGTTTTACTTTGAAGTCTAGTTTGTCAGATATTAGAATTGCAACCCCTGCTTGTTTCTTAGTGCCATTTGCTTGGATATTCTTTTCTATCCTTTCACCTTAAGATAGTGCCTGTCCTTGAAGGTGAGATGAGTTTCTTACAGACAGCAAAGAGATGGATTTTGTTTCTTAATCCATTCACTTAGCCTGTGTCTTTTGACTGGGCAATCCAGTCCATTGTTATTTAAGGTTATTATTGAAAGATGTGTATTGGTTACCATTATTTTGATTGCTGTTTGTGTTCTCTGTCTAATTTTGTGTTTCCTAGATTATATCTTTGTTTATTTTTTTGTTGCCCCTGGGGAATAGTTGTTTCTGTCTCTGCTCTCTGTATTGTTTCAAGTATTCTTTGAAGGGCTGTTTTTGTGGACATGTATTCTTTCAGCCTTTTAGTGTCATGGAAGATTTTTGTTTCCCCTTCAACTATACTAGACATTTTTTTTCTGGATAAAGTATTCTGGCTTGGCATCTATTGTCACTTAGAACTGGAAATACCTTGGTCCAGTCTCTTCTGGCTTTCATAGTTTGCACTGATAAGTCAGCTATAATTCTGATGGGCTTTCCTTTGTATGTGACTTGTTTTTCTTTTGCTGCTTTCAGTATTCTCTCTTTGTTCTGTATATGATATATCATGGGGAGTTTCTTTTATGATCCTGTCTATTTGATGTTCTATGTGCTTCCTGTATTTGTATGGTGATGTCTTTCCTTAATTTCAGGAAATTCTCTTCTACAATCCTGTTTAAGATCTGGTCAACACCATTAACCTGAAATTCTTCTCCTATTCCTGTGATCCATATATTTGGTCTTTTCATGGTGTCCCACATCTCTTGCATATTCCATTCCTGTGTTTTTAAAAATTTTCCATAGTCTTTGCTTGAGTGGTCCAATTCTTCAACTTTATCCTCCAGTGTTGATATTCTCTTTTCCATTTCATTCGTTCTAGTGGTTAGGATTTCCCCTGTTGTTTCAAGTTGGCTTATTGAGTTTTGCACTTCCTTCTTCATTTCTGCCTGAGTTTTCTTCAATGTTTCTATCTCTTTTGTGAATTCATTCAGAAGTTTATCCCTGTCTTCCTTCAATTCTTTGATTTCTTTGTTTGTGTGTTCTTTAAATTCACTGAATTCTTTTTTTTTTTTTG
>NW_008331789.1:2749266-2758525 GCF_000622305.1 Nannospalax galili
TTGTTTATGATTCTGATATGAGAATTAAGTTGTAGTATGCTTCTGTTTGTATTATCCGGGTGCCTATATCCTTTCTTTATTGGTTATGTAAAGCTGGTTGGTACAGGGTTCAAGTTCTCTCAGGTTTAATTTGGAGGGAACTGATGGCTTCAGATCAGCTATTCAGGAGTACCAACAGAAGGCCAATTCAGGTCCAGTCAGGTACACTCAGGCTTCCTTCACCTTGTGGAGGCAGGATCTGGGGGCTCTCAGGCAGTCCCCTGGGTTCTCAGCCCTTCTGTCAGAGAGAGGCCAGAGGGAGCTTATTTTTATTTTTTATGTATGTGAGGGTACTGCCTGCATGTCTGTAAGTGCACCTGTGCTGTGTAGTGCCCACAGAGGTCAGAAGAGGGCATCAGATCACCTGGAACTGGAGTTACAGCAGCCAGTGCTCCTAACCACTAAGCCATCTCTCCATCCCCACATAGTACTGTCTTAAACGATGGATCATCAAGACTGAAGGTGGAGATAAGGGAAACAATGCATTTTGAAAAGAGGCAATAGAATTATAGCATAAAATAATGCCTGATATTTTTCCTGGGTTTTAAATTAGCCTGCATCATTCCTGTATTCTAGAGCTCTCAAATAAATTCTGAACACTGACTATCTTGAAGTAATCTGCCCGAAGACCACTATTTTCAAAAGGCCTTGAAGATTGCTCACAGCAAAACCCAGTTAAGTGTTTGGGCCCACCCCTTTGCAAGCAGGAAATACGGCACAAGACTTTGTTACTGTTCTTGCTTTTCTTGATGTTAACAAACTTGGGTCAACATCTACAGGTGGGGCTTTGCATACATCAGATCACTGTGCATGACTCTGAGGACACAGGCTGGAGGAGCTTGTCTGGGATGGGGGTGGGGTGGGGGGACCAAGCAGACCTAAGTAGCTACAGAACAAGTTAGCCCAGGGAAGTGTTGTTTTAGGAAAGGTGTGAAGAAAAGATGACAGATGCAGAGTCCAGAAGAGGGAGAGAGCTTTCCTGATTTAGGGAAAGGGGAAAACTTATGTTTGAGCTAGTACTTGAAGGATAACAAAGACCATGGCAGTTTCCTGAGGTCTAAAAAGCAGTGGATATTTCTGTGGCTGTAGGGGTTTGTATTTCATGCAATGGAAACACCAGGTCAGATGTGCCACATGGGCATTTTCAAAGCTCATGTAACTAGAGATCTGGGCTAATGGGGAAAGATTCATAACATTGTCACTGAATGCAAGAACTTGTTGATGTATTTTGTTAAATCACCTTATTAAAGATTCCTTAATCTTGCTGCAGAATTTAATCCCCACACTTTCACACCTTGCTTTGGACTCTTGGCAGCTTCTGATTAGATGGGCTTTCCAGATGTGGTTGTTAACATGCGGACTTGGAATTCTACAGTAATAGAAGCATGTAGGAGATACAGAACGCTGCGAACCTGTCTTCCAGGTCATACAAAGATCAGTGTTTCTTAAACTGCGGTCCTTAGAATACTACTTTAAAAAATAATATTTGTAGGTATAACATAAACCAAAATGCCTGTATGTGTTTTTTCAGAGTTCCAATTCTCCGTTTATTGTCCCTCAGCCGCATAGTCCATGCCAGGATCATGAGGAAGCGCAAGCCTTTCTCCTCGGCTGCAAACTTGAGATTAAACTTTGCCAGTAGAGGGCGCCAGAGGGCCATCGCAGGAGAGAGGACGGCCTCTTCCAGATTCTGGAGTAATGTTGGTTTCTCTTTGACAGTTCCCGCGGCATGCCCAGCGCGTGCTCGGTATCTCAGCAGGGCTGTCTGATATGACTGCCACACACTCACTGCCCCTCAATGTCCTCAATGGCGGGCAGCTCAGCCTTCCAGAGCCTATATGCTAGAGGGATTTCTTATTTACACTGAGGATTAGCTGTTGCGTGGAAACGTGAGGACCTCCAGTTACTCAGAGGGCCTCAGTCATGTGTATTCCAGTAAGGTCTGAGTCCTGGCCTTGAAGAAGAACCCCACTCCCACATTTGTCCTTTTTTGGACCTAGAGTAGTATTTAGTATTCATTTGACATCTTTTAAAAAGTCAGTTTATAGCTGGGTGTGGTGGTATACGCTTTTAATCCCAGCACTTGGGAGGCAGAGGCAGGGAGATCTCTGTGACTTCAAGGCCAGTCCAGTGACCATAGCGAATTCCAGGCCAGTTGGGGCTACAGGGACACCAGTCTCAAAAAGACCAAAGAGGAAAAAAAAAGGTTGGAGAGCTGGCTCAGCAGTTAAGAGTACTGACTGCTCTTGCAGAGGACCTGGGTTTGATTTCCAGCACCACCCACATGACGGCTAACAACCACCTGTAACTCCAGTTCCTGGGGATCTGCTGTCCTCTTCTGAACTCCGTGGGCATTGCACAACACTGGTGTACTTACAAACATGCAGGCAATACACTCAACACAGAAAAGAAAAATAATGAACAAAGTATTTTTATAAAAAGTCAATTTATTATTATTATGTGTGCGAATCCGTTCTTTCCTTCCATCTTTGTGGGTTCTGGGGATTGAACTCAGGTTGTCAGGCTTCCATGGCAGGAACTTTACCCACTGAGCTGTCTAGCCAGTCCCTCATTTTCCATCTTTATAGTTACTCTCTTTTTATAGTTCATAAATATTTGTATTAAATTTTCCCCATTCAAGTTTTTTGTAGTTTCTATCTTCTCAGTGGATCCCGACTAAAGTAGTTTTCAAATACTTATTGTTCATTTATATGTTTAAAGGCCCCCAAAGAGTTATAGCTATTTAGTAAGCTGTATTTATTGATATTTGTCATATAGGAAAGTAGAACTAAGAAATTTTGAAGATGTTTTGAAAGTTAATTCCTTAAAAAGGATAATCCTATTATGTTAGTATAACATTGAAAAGTCTGCATTTGAGTGATGTGGGAGGGCCCAGCCCAGTGTAGTGTTCATTTTTGCAAAAAATCTTTCATGTCTGACGATGGAAGATGGATGGATTCTCATCTCTCCTTCTGCAAGCTGCTATGAACTTGTTGAAAATTTATGAAAAAACCTCTAGCTCCTCACAGACACATAGCTCCGAAAGGAGGAGCATGTTAATGGCCTTTGTAGGCTACATCAAAACTCAACAAGTAATAGATTGCTTTGTATTGTGTCCCCCCACACTCCCCCGGAATGCTGAGGATCAAGGACAGGGTCACAAGTGGCAGTTTTTACAAGGCTGGCTGCCATGTTATTGTGGCTTAGATATAGATAGTCAACTAGGGATTTTTGTGCTGCAAGTTTGGTTTCCAGTGTGGGAATGTGGAAAGTGATGGGACCTTTAAGAGGTGGGGCTTGGTCACCTTGTGCTCTGTCATCAGAGGAGCACTGGTCTCCTGGAGTGACTGCTCAGTGCTTTGTGATGTCTTCCATTGGCCATTTGGAAAACACTGTTTTACTGAGTTATGCAGATCTCCAAATGTTTTCTTATACAAAAATAAAAAAAAAGATGTTCATTTGTGTCACCACTGATCTCTTAGGAAAAAAAGAAACATTTGAGTGTGTGGAGTTATCAGGATCATAGTGGCGTATATAATTTTTCCAAAATTACTTGAAAACCTGAAGTTTATCATTGGTAGAAAAATGTTCGCCAAACAATTAATTTCAAATAACCATAATTTATCTGTCAGTTGTCTTCTCAAATAAGAAAACAATTTTAAAATGAAACACTGGTTAATTCAGCTTGCAGTTAAATAATCACAGTAGTTTTCATCAAGACAAACCATAGCACTTTGATAAAAGCAAAAGAGCTTTATCACAAGGAGTATTAAGATGCATCCTCAGGTGTGAGAATTGGTCAAATTAGTCACTTTTTGCATTTCCTTAAGTGAGGAAGTAAACTCGCCTTTGTTAGAACTGTGGGCAGGATGAAGAATATGGTGATGCTATGTGTATATGTATATGTACACTTGGTTGCTGCTGCTTTCACATGTGGTGGGGGCAACAGCTTTACCCACCGTTACTTCTACTACTAACACAAAGGCAACACCGTCTCAGTATTATTATGAAAATGCTTTTGTCTTCGGGGTACTCTGAGAAGGTCTGCAGGTACCCGGGGGTCTGAGGGGTTTGTGGACCACACTTTGAGAACTGCTAGTTTAGTTATGCTGTGGTAATGAATGGTACGGCATTTCATGGGCAGAAGCCACCAGGGTTTACTTGTTGCTCATGTTACCTGTCCATTATGGGATGGTTTCTGGATTGTTCTGTGTCCTTCTCACTCCAGGACTCAGGTGTGGAGCAGCCTCCTTCTGTAATATTAATGACTGCCATGCCGAAGGCAGGAGAGGACAGGAGCCCTGAGCTGGGTCTTAAGGCTTCTTTCCAGAAATGACTACAGGAAATGATATGTGGTTTTTGCTCGTATCATTTCATAGGCTAGAGCATCTGTTGGTACCTAACAGTCATCATTTTCTTTTGAGGGGGTCCCAGTAAGTACCCCCCTCCCTGCCCCATGTCATTAGGTTCTTGACTATGATAATCTCAGCCATTGCCTGTAGTTCAACGAAATCCCACTTTCTCTCCAAATCTACATCACATCCCATCCTATGGGGGTTACTCTTTTTCCTTGCTCTTGGCACAATGTTTATCATACTGTGTGATCATCTTTCCACTTGCTTGACTATTTCCTGTACAAGCAGGAAGCCCTAGGATGACAGAAATCATATCTAGCTTGCTTATCACTGTGCCTTGCTCTGTGCCCGGTGCTTGATAAATTATCAGTAAATATTCACTGAATGACTGTGTGAGCACATGAATGGAAGAGTGAGAGTTCTCTTTTGTGAATTTCTGTGACCCTATCTGTGCTATTTAACTGGCACTTATTATTGATTATTATCACCCCAATAAGCTGAGAAAAAACTGGCTGGAAAACAAAGATCCGCCTGATACTTGAAGATAATGATGGGACAGCATAGCCTTGTTATATAACAATAGATCCTTTCTATTTCTCTCTCTCTCTCTCTCTCTCTCTCTCTCTCTCTCTCTCTCTCTCTCTCTCAATATCTAATCAATGAGCTGACCCTATCAATCTAATCCTTGCTCTCACTTAGGATAAAGAGCATCAGGGCATTTCGCAAAGTGTAATTAGAAAATTATGTGTTTCCTTTAGGTTCACCATTCTATAATATCACATTAAGGGTATAATAACAATAGTTTAGGAATATAGGCAGTGAAACAAATCTTTATATAAAGATTGAGGAACAGAAAACTCCCCTCAATTAGCAAGTGGAAACATGGCATATTAGTGAACATGGAAGTTAAAGGAGAGACCTTGAATAATGAACAAAACTGCATCAGGACCGGGTCATTTTTTTCCTCTTAAAGACAGTATTTCCCTAATGAAGGTAATTGCAGTTGAGGTCAGAATTACACCATAGTTAAATTATAATTACAATTATGTAATACATGTGTTAGTTTTCTGTTACCAAAACTGAATACCTGAAATAATAAATGTAAAAATGGGACAGGTTTATTTGGGCTTACCATGTCTAAGGTTCTAGTCAGTCCACAGTGAGTTGTTTCTGAGAGTCTGAGCCTGTGGTGAGATCACATGTCATGGTGGGGAGTATGTGGCAGAGCAGCCTTCTACTTTATAGAGGCAGGAAGCAGACAGAGGGGAGTGACTGGAGTCCCAGTGGCCTCGTCGAAGGCATGTCCTCAGTGATCTAAGTTTCTTAGCTAGGCTTTTCCTCTTAAAGGATCTATACCATCCCAATAGCATGTAGGCCAGGGACCAAGCTTTCAATACATAATACATGAGTCTTTGAGGGACATTGAAAATTCAAATAATGAATAAGCTCATGACAACCATATAGTGGATGTGCTGTAGCCACTCCCCTGGAAATGGAACATTCCTTCCTGAAGGGAGGAGGGCATTTAAGGACACTGACAAGATTCAGGAATCCCAGAGAATGGCACCAAGGTCATAAAGCAGTAATAACTGCTGGGGAGGAAGAAACTCTCTTCAGTGGAGTTGCCTTTGAGTTTGACAGGGAGCTCCAGGGATGCAGCTTTTATGAGTCCCACCATTCTGGGGAGGGCTTTTCTGTGATGCAGCTGCCATTGTTCACCTGCCATCCTGTGCATGCCTTCACCCATGCTCTTGTAAGTCACTGTAATAAACTCACTGACTCACAGTTAGACCGGGGTGGAACTGTTGCTGCTGCTCTATCTGGAATGAAAGGATGTTTGTTCACACCTCCCCAAGAAAGGTCACACAACAATGAAGTGTCCATTACCATTCCACAGTTAGTTCATTCTCTTCATTAAAAAAAAAATGTGTGTGTTAACTGGGAGTGGTGGCACACACCTTTAATTCCAGCACTCAGGAGACAGAGGCAGGTGGATCTATGCGAGTTTGAATTCAGCTTGGTTTACATAGTGAGTCCAAGACCAGTCAGAGCTACATAGTGAGACCCTGCCTCAAAAATGTGTATAATGAGTCAGGCCTGGTGGTGCACGCCTTTAGTCCCAGCACTAGGGAAGCAGAGGCAGACGGATCTTTGTGAGATTTAGGTTAGCCTGGTCTATGTAGCAAGTTCCAAGCCAGCTTGGGCTACAGAGAGACCCTGTCTCAAAAAAGACAAAAAGGTATATATTAATTTTTTGATTTATCAATTTTTATTTTATGTGTATTAGTGTTTACCTGCATGTATGTAAGTACACCCATGTTGTGCAATGCCTGCAGAGGCCATAAGAGGGTGTCAGATCCCCTGGAACTGGAATTACGGACAGTTGTTAGCCACTATGTGGGTGCTAGGAACTGAACCTGGGTCTTCTCCAAGAGCAGTCAGTGCTCTTAACCTCTGAACTATCTATCTCTCTAGCCACCCTGTCCCCCATAATGTATATATTAAAAAAGAACCATGTCAGGGTGTTTGAAGGGCATAATTGGAATTGTGTTCCACCAAACAATCATGTGTAAGATTTGGAGTAAGCAGAAGAGATAAACTGGGCCCCTTACAAGGACACTGTGCTGGACAGCTTCAGTGTCAGCTTGACATACCTGGGTTGAGGGAGCCCCAACTGGGGAATAGCCTCCATAGGACTGGCCTGTGGCCATGTCTGTGGAGCATCTTCTTGATTGTTGAGTGATGTGGGAGGGCCCAGCCCACTGTGGGTGGTGCCACCCCTGGGCAGGTGGGCCTGTGTTACAAAAGAAAGCAAGCTGAGCAGTGGCAAGGGGAGCAAGCCAGTAAGCAGTGTTCCTCCATGGCCTGTGTTTTAGCTCCTGCCTCCAGGTTCCTGCCCTGAGCTCCTACCTTGGGCTCCCTGATGAACTGTCACCTGGGAAATGTAAGATAAATAAAACCCTTCCCTCCCCAAGTTGGTATTGGTCAGAGTATTTTGTCACAACAGTGGAAAGACAAACTAGGACAGACACCTACTAGTGTTTGGGTGTGTGAAGTGCCCCACAGTTCTATGTTATTTTTATCTATTAGTCTTCCTAATTCATGTTCCTTACAATTGAAGGATCTTAACTCACTTCATTTCTTTGCATAGTACCCAGAGAGTTATTTGGGTTCCATGGGTGCTAAGTAGAGTTTGAAATATATTGACCCACTCCTTATCTCTATGGCTCTTTCCACTGTTTAAGCTTTTAAAAAAGACCCCAAATGACAACCACACTGTGGGAGGCATTGTGTGAACAGGAAGATGTCTAAGAGTACCGTTCTTGTTCCCCCTGGGGTTTTGCCGAGGCACTTTCCCTTCTTAGGGTCCTCTCCTCCCCTACTCATCAGTCATGTGGTCAACCTGAGACTATTTATTTCATCATTGGTGGTCTTTTTCTTTTTTTTTTTTTTTTTTTTTTTTTTAGGTTTTTTTTCATCATTGGTGGTTTTTTTTTTTTTTTTTTTTTTTTGTCTTTTTTGAGACAAGGTCTCCCTGTAGCCCCAGCTTCCCTGGAACTCAGTATGTAGACCAAGCTGGCCTTGAATTTACAGAGATCCGCCTGCCTCTGCCTCCCAAGTGCTGGGGCTATAGGTGTGTACCACTACGCCCGGCGGTGATCTTTTTCTATTTAACAATGATTTTCATATTATTTTAACACCAATGAAGTAAAGAAGGTGCTTGTTTCATGAAAAATAGGGAAGAAAATTTCATTTCTCAAGAAACTTGATAAAGATCAACTTGTAGAGTACTGACATTTTCTGACATCATCCATATAGGAAGCATGATGTCATCACCTGCCACGTCCTAGGAAGCACAAATCTGCTGGAGCATCCCTGTCTACTTCAGATGTTAGTGTTAAGAAGACCCTGGCTAACATGATGAATTCATGTGGGCAATAGCTTATGCAAATCATCCAGTGCTTCATGTAGATCAAATTACTGTTGCAGACCAAATTTGCTCGTTTTCTACATGACATCTTCACATTCAATTAAAAAGCGATCTGACAGATTTTAATGTGTTAACTCTATTAAGAGAAATTTGAAATTGGTTAAATGGTGCCAGCATCACACACAAGCCCCAAGCTCTTGGGGAAGTTAGTTTCTATAACTAATTTCTATAACGGTTTAATGTTTTTATCCAATGATTGGAATCTAAATTTAGAAATTTTGTATAGTGGAGGTAAATGTCTGACATTATCATGAATGCTTCAGTTTTTAAAGAGTTCAACACTGATGATAAAATTATTTGGATTTATTTACTTTATTTATTGTGATGCTGGGGATTGAACTTAGGGTCTTGTACATATGAGGCAAATGCTATACCTCTGAGCTATATTCCCAGCCCAAGTAACTTGCTTAAAAGTAATAATATAGATACAACTTTCGGTGTAGCATAATTCCAATCTAAGACAATCTTTTAACCAAATAAAAACCACACAATGTTCTAGCAATCACAATAGAGGGCTGGTGAGATGCTCAGAGGGCAAAGAAACTCACGCCATGCCTGATGACCTGTGTTCCTTCCCTGGGACCCACATGGAAAGAACAGCTCTCACAAGTTATCCTCTAATCTTCACCTTTACAACATGGCATGTACATGTCCACAGATGCATGCATGCACACACACAAAATCAATAAATTAATAAAATAAAAAAACAGCATTTTTCTGTTAAATTCTATATAAATTTTTTTGAGACAGGGTCTCCCTGTAGCCACAGCTTTCCTGGAACTCACTATGTAGAACAGGCTGGCCTTGAACTCACAGAGATCCACCTGTCTCTGCCTCCTGAGTGCTGGGATTAAAGGCATGTGCCACCACGCCC
>NW_008331789.1:2759046-2761788 GCF_000622305.1 Nannospalax galili
ATCCACCTGTCTCTGCCTCCTGAGTGCTGGGATTAAAGGCATGTGCCACCACGCCCAGCTTATATATTTTTTTGTACATATGCCATTTTCCATTTAACTAAACCTCAAAATGTTGTGTTGAATGAAATATATGAAATACATCATTTGAGCAGCACACGAACTTTTTCCTTAGCTCAGTAATCAGGTATTAGAGATATCTGATGTTATAGGGGCTGGAGAGATGGCTCAGTGGTTAAGAGTGCTTGCTACTCTTGCAGAGGACTTGAGTTCAGGTCCCAGAACCCATATTGGATGACTCACAGCTGCTTGTAACTGCAGCTTCAGGGAATCCAACACTGTCTTCTGGTCTCTATGGGCACCCTAATGTAACACACACACACACACACACACACACAAATATTAATAAAGGTGAAATATTTGACACTATAGACAAGGCAATTGAAGCTTTGTATATTTCATTTAAAATATTGTATTATTATTATTATTATGTGTGATGTGTGTGTGGGGCTGTGATAGCACATGTTTGGAAGTCAGAGGACAGAGTCAGTTCTCTCTTTCTACTTATATGTGGGTTTAGGGATCAAACTCAGATCATCAAGCTTATGTACTAAGAGCCCACTTTCAAATTTATTAACTGTAAAATACAATTTAGAGGGCTGGAGAGATGGCTCAGTGGAGAATGGCTCCGTGGAGAGAGGCTCAGTGGAGAGATGGCTCAGTGGAGAGATGGCTCAGTGGAGAGAGGCTCAGTGGAGAGATGGCTCAGTGGAGAGATGGTTCAGTGGAGAGATAGCTCAGTGGAGAGAGGCTCAGTGGAGAGTGGCTCAGATGGCTTAGTTGCTGCTTTTGCAGAAGCCCTGAATTTGGTTTCCAGCACCCACATGGTGAATCACAGTCATCTGTAACTCCAGTTCCAGGGATTCCACAACTTCTGGCCTCTATAGGCACTGTATGCACATGGTGCACATATATACATGCAGGCAAAACACTCATATACATAAAATAAAAATAAATTAAAAAAATCTTTTAAAAATACAATTTAGAACAATAGTGCAGGCAATTTTATGAAAACAAGGATTATCAAACAACTATTTTTTCCTGAATGTGTGTTTTTATTGAATTTTTGTACATTTCTTTTAAAAATATTTTATTTATTATTTTTATTGTTTATGTGTATGAGTCTATTGCCTGCAAGTATGTAAGTCACCCATTTCATGCAATGCTCTCAGAAGTCAGAAGAGGGCATCTGATTCCCTGGAATTGGATTTAAGGATGGTTGTTAGCCGTCATGTGGGCTCTGGGAATGGAACCTAGGTCCTCTGCAAGAGCAGCCAGTGCTCTTAATCACTGAGCCATCTCTTCAGCCCCGAATTTTTGTGCATTTCATATACCACATTTTAATCATATTTTAGATCCCCTCCCCATCCAGTTCTCTCCAAAGACACCCCCCCAACAGTTTTCATGCATTCTGTCAAACAACTAATTCTTTAAAGAATGCTCTTGGTGTTAGTCTAATGACAGATTTAGTTAAGAAATTGATTAGAGGGGCTGGAGAGATGGCTCAGTGGTTGAGAGCACTGACTGCTCTTGCAGAGGACCCAAGTTCGAATCCCAGCACGCACATGGCAGCTAACAACTGTCCATAACTCCAGGGGATCTGACAGCCTCTTCTGTCCTCTGCTGGCATTGTATGACACGGGTGCACTTACATGCAGGCATAACACTCATACACACAAAATAAAAATAATAAAAAAGAAATTGATTGGAGTATTTAGCAATATATGAATAATAGTTATTGGGCTTATTATTTGTGTGTGCGTGTGTGTGTGTGTGTGTGTGTGTGTGTGTGTGTGATGTGGTGCATGCATATAGTGGCTAGAGCAGGAGACCCAGTGTCTACTCTATCACTCTAGGCCTTACTGCTTTGAGACAGGTTCTCTCACTGAACTGGAAGCATATCCTTTTACCTAAGCCGGTTGGCCAGCATGCTCTCAGGATTTGCTTGTCTCCACTCACCTTTCCCATAATCCGGGTCGACAGGCACACATGATCATGCCATGTATTTTACTTGGGTGCTGGCTACTCGGGTCCACATGCTTGCTCTGCCCAGTGAACAATTTTACCCACTGAGCCATCTTCCTAGTTCATGCTCATTACTTTTAATATTTAGGAAATCAGTATAAAGAAGATTCCCACCCATTTTGCTCTCTTGGTTATACACGTTTTCTTATGGAATGAAAGTTTTACTATTGAAGACACTAATAGTGCTATTTTGTGGGCCTACCAATCTAATAAAATCAATTAGTTGATGAGAAAATACGTATTTCAAAATTTTTATAAGCACAGTAAAAAAATCCTTTAACTCTCAAGATGCTCCAATTTTGAAGATAACTTATATGGTTGTTCTAGGGATGGGTACAATTGGTCCCACTGGAAATTCACAAACTGAGAGTGAGGGGTGAGGGTCTCTCCAAAGGGAGATAAAGCTGTGGAGGTTAAACCTGCTGTTGACTGCTTTCCAGCCCCAGATGGGGACTCAGGTGTCCTGACTCCAACTTCCAGGTCATTGCATTCCTTTTCCTTATCCCTAAATTCGTCAGTTTCATCATGTGGCCCCAGATAGCATTTCCCTCTGCTTGATTCCTCCTCCTTCTTCTTCTTCTTCTTCTTCTTCTTCTTCTTCTTCTTCTTCTTCTTCTTCTTCTTCTTCTTCTTCTTCTTCTTCTTCTTCTTCTTCCTCTT
>NW_008331789.1:2761871-2765787 GCF_000622305.1 Nannospalax galili
TCCTCCTTCTTTCTTTTTTGAGACAGGGTCTCCCTGTAGCCCCAGCTGGCCTGGAACACACTATGTAGACCAGGCTGGCTTTGAACAGAGATCCACCTGTTTCTGCCTCTGGAGTGCTGGGATTAAAGGTGTGTGAGTGCGACACCATGCCCTGAGAGAGTTTTCTTTAAACATTTCTAAGAGCTGCAACAAGAGTAGTCTCAGTTCATTGCTAAAAAAATTTATAAAGGTTAAATCATTGTTCCCAATAACATGAGAGAAAGTAGAGCCAGGGCAAAAGCTTTCAAACAAAGCCTTAGGATAAAATGAGGAGACCGTAAGATAGTTAATATGCAAGAAGTATGTATGTGCCAGCTTCTCCTGCCTCCCAACCCCGTGAGTTTTTTCCAATAGTAAGTTGTAGCTGCCAAAGCAAAGCAGCCACTCCATTAATTATAAAGTAAAGGAAAAAGTGGGTATTGATCTGAACTGTTCCATTCCACTTGTTCAGTATTAATTGAAAGTTATTCCTCTGATGCTACTTAAAAGGAATCTGAGGCAGTATAGAAAATGATGTTTAAAATATTCATTCAGGGTTAAGGGAACTCAGGGTGGCACTTTTATAAACAAGATATTTGAAAGTCTGAACTGCACCGTGGATTAGTGACAAAATAACTTCTGAGTTCTCTTTCAGTCTCACAATGGATAAACTCACCTGCTGGTGAGTGCCTGAGGGGGGTCAGAGTATTGGCTCAGCTGGCACAGGATGACTGGCTGCCCCTACCCCGGAAAGGCACCCTGTGAAAAGAACATCCATTCTTTTATTTGTTGACTTACTCAGTTATGCCTTCTAGGCACAAGGCCATGACTTGAATCCTGGTACGACACCAAGCTAGGCTAAGAATGACTGAATGTTTGTGTAGTGCTGAGTTCTCGGTGCTCTGTGCATGTTTCATGCACATTAGTTGTGTGTGAAAGGGTTACAGCCATCATGATCTCCATTTAAGGAAGAGGAGAATGAGGTACATGAAGAGAAATGACCTCCCTAAAGTCGCTCATCGGTAAGTGATGCCGGTGAGTTTTGGACCCAGCAACTAGATTTAGAGGCTGTGCCCTTTGCTGTGACCTATACTACAGCCACCAGAAATATTTCCTCATTCTATAGTAATATCTAGGGAGCCCTTTGGTGACAGTAAAATGTTTTCTTTGAGATTTTCTATACCCATATTCTGCCTTTGTGTGTGTGTGTGTGTGTGTGTGTGTGTGTGTGTGTGTATGTGTGTGTTGTATGTGTGAATATGTAGGTGTCTGTGTGTGTGTATGTGTGTGCATGTGAAGGCCAAAGCAGGAGATTGACTTTTTTTTTATTTATTTTTTATTGCTCTCTGCCTCACTGCCTTCTGACAGGATTTCTCCTTGAACTGGAAGCTCACACTTTCAGCAAGGCTGCCTGGCCAGTGAGCTCCCAGGATCTGCCTAGCTCTGTCCTCCAATGCTGGGGTTAAAAGCATACAAATGAATGCTCAGCTTTTTATGTGAGTGCTGGAGATTAGACATCAGGTCCTCATCCTGCAGAGTAAATGCTCTTATCCACTGAGCCATCTCCCTAGCCCTATATATACATGCTGGAACTAAAACTAAACACAGCTAGTCTAAGCATACTTTATGCAATGGAATGATATAGGGAACTTCTGAAATTTGTCATCAGTTCTTTTTGAAAAGAACTGCTGAGAAAATTTATGCAGAAAAGCCTGAGTCTCTATTCAGGTCAGTTCTGGATTATGTTATTTTCCATTTTTTCATAAAATACACATAGACAAGCTGGGTGTGGTGGCCCACGCCTTTAGTCTGAGCGCTCAGGAGGCAGAGGCAGGCAGATCTCTGTGAGTTCAAGGCCAGCCTGGTCCACATAGTGAGTTCCAGGCCAGCTTAGGCTATAGGGAGACCCTGTCTCAAAAGAAAAAAAAAAAAACACATAGACCTAGTTTGCCTTTTAAGTGCTACCACTAGTTTTTGTTTGTTTGTTTTTCCACTAGCAAAAGTGAGTATCTGCATCAAGTCTGCAGGGTTGGGGTTATAAGAATATGTAGTTCCTTGAATTCAGGGACAAGACACAATTCTTGTTTGTTTGTGCTGGGGATTGAACTCTGACTCTTGCAGATGCTTACCTCACATTTTACCACCGAGCTGCACGACAGTCCCTACAATTTATTTTTTATTTTTTGGTCTTTTTGAGACAGGGTTTCCCTGTAGCCCTAGCTGGCCTGGAATTCCCTATATAGACCAGACTGGCCTTGAACTCACAGAGCTCTGTCTGCCTCTGTCTCCCAAGTGCTGCGAATAAAGGTGTGCACCCCCGCACCCAGACCCCTACAATTTATTTTTTAAAATTTGCTATAATTTAGTGCCCGACTTGGTGCTAATAGAGATTGTGCTGTTTACAGTTATTACAAACATCGTTCTATCTATAGTATGGTACAGTGAGGGCAGGGATATATCAGATATCAGATAACAGATAATCAGTTCTGTGGTGAATGGAAATTCCTAGCACACACTGTGTTTAAGGCTCTGAGAACATTTTGTTTTTATTTTAATTTCTTACAAACTGGGATTGGTCCTGCACTCGAGTGAATATTAAAACAGAAGCCAACTAGGTTGCTGCCAAGATGAGTCTTCAGGCCATTGCTCAAATTGCTGTGGACTTTGTTTCTATTCTGGAGTTCTTCAAGGAATGAACATAAGTCCCTGTTTCTGTCTGAAAACTGTTCATTGGTATTTCATGGTATAGGACAGTTTATAAGCAAGACTTGCAGAATGCATATCAGAGGTCTGGAAGAGTGAACAGCCCAGGGACAATAGCACAGTCTTTCGAGAAGTGTTGTATCATTACGACTCAAACACAGAGTGTAAGCATTGTAGGTAATTTACAACCCTTTATTTTGCATATGTACCTCTTTTTTTTAATTTTTTTTATTTTTTTGTTTGTTTTTTATTGAATTTTTGTGTATTTCATACAGAACATCTCAATTTTAATCATCTTTATACCCTCATACCCACTGGCACCCTCCCATAGCCTCTCCCTACTGGGTCCCATATACTATGTCATCCTGTTAAGGCCCACTGTGTCAAGTCAGTCCCTAGATGTTCCCTAGTGCTACTCCATCCACTGAGGTCTAGGCAGCCTATCTAGAGTCCCTTGTTTTGGGAAGATCAGCTCAACAGAAATGAGGTCATGTTAGTCCTCTACTGAAAATCCCTGAAGGCTTCCATTTTCAATCAGGGCTGAATCCCCTATCTTGATGATGCTAAGAACTGCAAAGTCTCTGGCCATGTTCTCCACTCTGTGCTATGTGCACGGTGTTGGCAACTTTGTCTTCTAATACCTCCTTGCAGGTTCAGCCCACAGGGCTTTAGCACCCGGTATTCCAGCCGCTGAAGGCTCATGTCAAACACAACTATCTAGTAGGCCTGGTCAGTCCCCTCCACTTGTTAAGCACTCACTGTTCCCCAATACCACTTACTCAGAAGTCTCCCCTCAGTCCACCCCATACAACACCCCCACTCCGAGGTGCTCATTTCACCTTGCCCTAGACTTCCTCTTACATCATCCCATGGGAAACACTGCACGTTCTTACCTTGTTTCCTCATGGCTTTTTGTGGCTTGTTGTGCCCTCCATATTTAGAACAGTGCTCAGGACACAACAGATGCTTAGGAAGTGTTTAAATCAGTGAGTGTTTGATTTATAACTATGGTATTGAGAAGCTTATTGAAGTATTAAAGTTCTGATGAGAAATGTGATAGAAAAGTTCTCTTAAAATCTAAAATAAATAGAAGGTACAATTAAGAAGTTAAGATAAAATAGGAAATTTAAAATACCTTATAATAGGGTAATGTGTTAAATGGTTATCTAATAATCACAATAAAGATTTTTTTTTC
>NW_008331789.1:2767239-2769393 GCF_000622305.1 Nannospalax galili
TGTGTGTCTTGCAGATAAATCTTGGGTAATGACCATTTGGTCTCAAATAAACCTTATCTAGAGATATTTTTCTTGATCTTTTATGTATAATTTGTCAGTAGATTGTAGGAATAATATGGTTCCCTCTGGTTTTCGTGACTAGCTAGGCATTGTTTCTCTCTTGTATCGTCTCCCCCCTCTATCATGGTTTTCCCACTTAAGGTGCCTGCACTTCCCCCCCTTTCTTCCTTACTAATACCCTTGCTCCCATGATCCTACCTCTGTTGAACTGTTTCTTTCTCCTTATCCCCTCGGTTCCTCATATACCCTTCCCTCCCCCTTCCCCTAATCTAACCCAATTTTTATCCAAATCTCCCTTCTTAAGGTCTGTTGCCTACTATTCTTCTCCTTCAGGTTATTTCTTTTCCTTTACCTCACTGTTTCCTTACCCTTCTCCTGGTTCCTGCAGTTATGTCTGTTTGCATAATTATTTATCAGAGTCTGATCTTAGGATCCACATATGAGGGAGAACATATGTCGATTTTTTTTCTGAGATTGTGTTACTTCACTTAGTATAACAGATTCTTGCAGAATGCATATCAGAGGTCTGGAAGAGTGAACAGCCCAGGGACAATAGCACAGTCTTTCGAGAAGTGTTGTATCATTACGACTCAAACACAGAGTGTAAGCATTGTAGGTAATTTACAACCCTTTATTTTGCATATGTACCTCTTTTAATGTACAAAATGATATATAATGATGAATATAAAAAACCATTAAGTAAGTGCTGAGTGGTAAGCAGGCCGTGTTTAATCGGCAAAGCCTTTTCACCTAAGAGACATGCAATGGTGAGTTCTCCAGTAACATCAAGTTGGTCAGAGAATATGATCAGGTGAGCACTTAGTTATACTTAAAATATAATTAAATAATGGATTTCTGCTGAAATGGATCCTGCAGTTCTGTCTCACGCACATCTAGCATATGAACACATTTTCCTAATCAAGAGTTCTCTAACAGTTCACTCCCTTCCCACAGGTCATGCTGCCCAAGGGTCATGAGAGAAGAGGTCCAGTCAGAAGTCTCAGGCCTCTAGGTTGTGTTGGGAGTATGTAGAATCCATGTGGCAGATGCATCTTCTACTTCTTTGATATTTCTAATGAATGTACCTAGGAAGCTAATGGGTCTTAACTTGGGTTCTGTGAATTTTATAATAAGGTTATCCAAGAGGTATAGGAAACAAACACAGACATTTACTGACTGAGAGGCATTAGTCCAAGTTTGATAGACTTTACTTATTTTATTCAACCTCTATACAGGGTATAGATTTTTAAATGGACTTTTTTTTTTTAAGTTCTTGTGTGTGTGTGTGTGTGTGTGCATGTGTGTGTGTGTGTGCAGGTACATGTGGCGGCCAGAGGACAGTCTTGGGTATTGTTCTTCAGGCACTGTCTACCTTTTTGTAACCTTTAAAATTATTTTTATTTTATGTGTGTGAGTGTATTGCCTGCATGTAAGTGTACCCATGTCATGCAATGCCCAATGACAATCAGAAGGGGGCGTCGAGTCCTCTAGAACTGGAGTTTCAGACAGTTTTTAGCAGCCCTGTGGGGGCTAGGAATCAAACCCAGGTCCTCTGCAAGAGCAGCCAGTGCTCTTAATTGTTGAGCTCTATCTCTAGCCTCCAAATTAAAATCTCAAAAGCAATACACAGGCAATACACTCATACACACAAATAACAACTTTTTAAAAAGATTTTAATCTGTTTTAAATTAAATTCATCATCTGTGTCATTTTTTCAGTCTGTTTCCATAGATTTACTTTTTCTGCTCATTATAGGTTATGTATTTCTATTTCTTCACATACCCGATAATTTTTTTATTAAAGGTGAGTCATTGTAAGCTTCACCTTTGTAGATACTGGATATTTCTCCACCTCTGTATACACCTGAGCTTTTTTTCCTGGGATTCAGCTACTGGAAAGGATTTGATCCTTTCAAAATTTACTTTTTTTAAAAAATAATTAATTTATTGAGAATTTCATACATGCATATAAGGTGTTTTGATCTTTTGATCAAATCCATGCTCACTCTCTCTCCTCCAACTCCTCCCATAGCTCCCCATTACTTTTTTTCTGATAACTACATGTACTCTTTCTTTTTTTTTTCAATGGGGGTTT
>NW_008331789.1:2769441-2771541 GCF_000622305.1 Nannospalax galili
GGAACTCATTCTGTAGACCAGGCTGGCCTTGAACTCACATAGATCCACCTGCCTCTGCCTCCAGAGAGCTGCGATTAAAGGCATGCGCCACCACGCCCGGCCCTATTTATTTATTTTTATGGGCCTTTTGGCTACTGTAACATTCCCCCCCTCTGAAGAGGTAACCCTAAAATCTTTTAAGGATTAGATACAAGCTCCCAAATACTTTCCACATTTTTGGCCTTTGGAACAGAGTATGTTGCTAAGAGACCCAAGGACATTTTGACTTTTAGCCAAGAAACTGGCTACTTTTCTTTCTTTCTTTCTTTTCTTTTTTTCTTTTTTTTTTAAAGAAAGGAGACTTTATTTTGGTTCACAGTTTGAGGGGATATAATGTGTCCTGTCAGGGAAGGCATGTCCATACAAGCAGCTCCATGCTGGTGTGAACATGAGGGAGTTGATCACATTGTATCTGTACTCAGGAAGCAGAGAGGGAACAGGAAGTAGAGGGGGAACAGGAAGTGAGACCAGGCAATAAAACCTTAACACTTGCTCCCAGCAATCCAACTCCATGGTGAGGCTCCACCTCCAAGGTGAGGTTCCACCTCCTAAGGGCTCCATAACTTTCCAAACAGCACCACCAGCTAGAGACCAAATGTTCAAACACATGAGCCTCTGGGAAACATTCCATATTCAATTCCAACACTGTGTGTTATCACAGAAGCTTTGTTCTGTGATTTGCTAAAAAGTTCTTGGCATATTTTAATTTTTTTCCATGCCTTTCCCAGAGTTTCCTAAGTCTTTTCACACAAGTAATTAATGAGCCAGGCTTGGCATGAGCCATGTGAAGAGTGGCAAACCCTTTAAAGTCTCTCCCTTTATTATACTGACTTTTTGCATTTGGTGTGCATTTTGCTGGGAGCACACAGGGTTGGTCAGCTCAGTGATCAATGCGAGCTCTTCTATAGTTCTTCCTAGAAAGAAGAAATGCTTGAAGTTCTTCCAGCCACTGCTTATGAGCCATGTATTGTGGCTTTAGAGAGGCACTGAGGTACTCATAGTGCATCTATATTTTCTTAGATGCTATCTACTTTTAACCTTTGCCTGTCTGAATTTCATCATGGTGTCTACAGTCTTTTTTTTTAACTGAATGTTTGAGAAACTTATACAATATATTTTATTCATATTTAGACCCCTTCTTCTATATGCATCCCTCTTACAGCCCCTCCTCACTAGATTTCATGTACTGTTATATATTTGAATCAAATTTGTGTACCCAAATTCTTTAAAAATTTTTTTAAATAAATAATTTATTGAGAATTTCATACATACATATAAAGTGTTTAGATCAAATCCATGCCCACTCCCTCCCCTCCAACCCCATATCTCCCCATCACTTTTTTTCTGATAACTTAATGTACTCTTTCTTCTTTTATTTATTCATTTTTTTATGGGGCTTTGGCTTCTCTAACATTCCCCTTTCTGAAGGGGCAACCCTAAAATCTTTTAAGCTCCCAAGTCTTTTTCACATTTTTGGCCTTTGGAACAGAGTAGGTTGCTAAGAGGCCCAAGGACATTCTGAGTTTTAGCCAAGAAACTGGCTACTTTTCTTTGGTGTCTTTTTACCCTAACTGCCTAGCAAATTCCTACTTCCTATTCTTATCCCACCATCCTCTGAAGAGGTTACCCAAATTGCCAATAGGGAATAGGGATGCAGACCACTCTGGCTTCTTCCATGCTGAACAAGGATGCAGGATGAGGCACCTGGAGTACCCCTTCAGTGGGTCTATCTAAAAGACTCCCAAATTGCATAACTCTTATCTCTAAGGGGAAAAGAAAGTCCTTGAATTGTGAATAGGCAATGTGAAGGAGAAGTAAAGGCAAGAGTAATTAGCATTACAAGTTCTAGACAGGAATCTAGAAAAAAGTCAGACCAGGGCAATTTTCAAATGTTCATATGAGAGTCCATTGGAATTTCTTGATAAGGGCTTCCAAAAGCATCCGTCTATTGGGTTCCTCCTCATTTTTCTGTCTTCCAAGGCTAGATTCTAGAGCAATGGATTCAGGATTTGCTTTCAGGTATTTTGATAGCTGTTGGAGTGGTTAGAATCAGTGTCAGTT
>NW_008331789.1:2772051-2772363 GCF_000622305.1 Nannospalax galili
ACTCCATAGTCCCCTGGAACTTAGTTGACTTTGGAGTGCAAGGAGCAAAAACTGTCCTTTAAGTCCCTCTGACTTAAAGTACAGGCCTCAAAGTATGTCTTTTAAACATTCAATAAGGTTAGTTCCACCAGTCTGGTACTCTTGATTACCATGTGCTATGTAGATAAGGCTTGGGCAAAACCCAAATATTCTCAGATAAACCTTGACTAGATATGTATTTTGTTCCTTAGACTAGTTGACTAAACTATGACCATAGAAAATTTAAGATTATGTGTATATTATTTTTGTGTCATCCTTTATGTAAAACAAACT
>NW_008331789.1:2772556-2804091 GCF_000622305.1 Nannospalax galili
ATGCTAAGCAATACTTATTCCCTTTAAAGATTCTAATGTCAAGCCAATGTTGGATTAAAGTTTTACTGGGGAACCAATGAATTTATTGAGCTTATTCACTGAGATAACTGAGGGGTTGTTGAGGTGTATGTATGACCTGAGGCTATGCACACTGGAAAGCCTCAAAGGTTACTTTTAAGTTTTCTTAGGCAGCAAAGAAGTAGGTCGTCAGCCTTATTACGAGGAAACTATCCTTCTGGTGCTGCTAGCTGATGCCTGTGATGTGTAAGATGGGATATGACATACCCCTGCCCTCTTGAGCACTGGCATTGATGCGTCTGTCCCTATTGGCTGGTTCTTTCCCTGGATCTGACTAGTTTCCTCAGATGCAGCAGTATGGACCTGAAGATCTTGTGGTATGTGTGCAGATAGATCTTCAGTGCTGTTTCTCTGTCTCTGACTGTTGCCCTCTGTGTGTCTCCTCTGGTGTGTTTCTCCTCTGGGATTTGTCCTGCAGACTCTAGCTTCCTTTCCTTTCTGGGCTCCTCAAATCAGAGGGCCAGCAGCTGCATGCCCTTTCATGCACACTGCCTGCAAACTCTCCTTGGGTGTCATGGGGTGTTAGTAGGACTCATTGTGATTGCTGCCCTTTTATCTTAGGTCACTCTTGTGCATAAGCCTATGCCAACAATCTTCTAGTTCATATTTGCAATTAGTTTGAATTCAGACCTTTGGTGTAGTTACAGCTGGGTTTGGTTTCTGGGTTTGGTGCTTCATATCAGTGTGACACTAAATAATTCATTTGTGATCATCCCCATTGGTCATGCTTCTTCATTTGTGACATGTGACATGCCTAGTTTGGAGAATTGATGAGGGAATTAAAAAACCAGCTCATGGATTCAGCATTTCCCAGATTTTCTGAAGGCATCAACTAATCTCATCATTGTAACAATCTCACCAGATAGGTACTATCATTTTATCATTTTTTTCAGGGAAGGCGATAGTTTGTGTAAATTAGGACCAACTGACTTTCAGAGTCAGGTCTTTTGGCTCCAGATCCCATCTTCTGAACTCTCTACCTTGAACATACTCAAGAAATGATCACTACACTGTCCTGTCCCATGGATTCATGGGGTACTGTTTCTAGGAATTCTTGTACATACCAAATGTTGAATGGAGTAATACAGGCATGAGACTTATGTTCATCTCCTTGTATGGTTTAACTCATCTCTAAATTGTTTATAATAATTAAGTTCTATGTAAGTTCTATGTAAATAGTTGATGTATTGTTTAGAGAGTGATGATAAGAAAAATGTCTGAACTTGTTCAGGGGCTGGGGAGATGACTTGGTTGGTAAAGTACTTACCACATAAACATGAGGACATGAGTTTGGATCCCCAGAACCCATGTGAAAAGCCAGGTGTTGATGATGTGGGCCTGTAATCCCGTTGCTGGGGAAGCAGAGACAGGAGGATCCCGGGAGCACACTGGCCAGCTAGTCTTGTAGAATCTGTGCGCTCCAGTTCAGTGGCGCATTCCCTGAAAAAGGAGGTAGAGAGCAACAGAGGAAGATACCTGGCTTTGACCTCTGGCCACCAATGCATGCACATAAATGTGTACATGCGCACAGGAACATATACAGGTGCATATACCACACATACACACACACACACACACACACACACACACACACACACACTCATGTGCTTGGGGAAAAAAGGGAAAAATCTGCACATGCTCAGAAGATGCAATTTGTTTTTTTGATCTGCCACTGGTGGAATTCATAAATGTAGAATGTGAGTATAGGGATGCCTGGATTATTGTTATTAACCATCTTGAATATCCAACTTTAATTTGAATTGCAACAGTGCTGATCAGAAATGCGAGTTGGGGACGCTGGAGAGATGGCCCTTGCAGAGGACCTGAGTTTGAATCCCAGCACCCACATGGTGGCTATCAATCATCCACAACTCCAGTTCTAGGGCATCTGATGCCTTCTTCTGACCTTCATGGGCATTGCACAACATGGGTGCACTGAAACACATGCAGGCAACACATTCACACACATTAAAAAAGGAATACTGACAATGGATTGCCGTAGATGAGGAACAGCTGATCCTCCTGGAACAGGGACCTCTGGCTGACTAGATTTACCAGAAGGGCAGATAGGGGGGAATAGATGGGGGTGCTGACAGCACAGTGGACAGTGGCAGGGATGGCAGAGTATGGAGGCTCTAGTGAGAGAGGAAGTCTGTCTATCTGACGAGTTTATATTCATGCTCAGAAGCCAACTCAGAAAGTAAGCAACTGTGACCAGTAATAGTCATATATATAGAGAGATTAGAAATGCATGTGAAAACGTCTCAATGTCAATTGCCTTAAAATGAATTTTTCTGTATGAAACTGTGTATTTTAACAACGAAGTAGAGATCTTTTTTAAACGTTAAAACCTCATTTAATTTTATGTCTTATAGAGTTTATAATGAGTAAAAGATTGTATAAGCATAATAATTCATCTGTAAACCTAAAAATGTACAGCCAATTTTGAAAAAGATGTACCCTAGCTCAGAAAAATGTTATTGAATAGGTTAATGCTGTTGTAATGAAATGCTTCTTCTAATTAAAAAAAAAAAAGAAGACATGAAGTTTGGAGGGAGATACATTGGGGAGTTGGAGGAGGAAAATGGTGAGTGAAAATGACTATATTCCATTGTAAACATGCATGAAAGTCTCAAGAATAAAGAGAAATTATTTTTTAAAAAAAGAAATACGAATTGGCATTATGATACATAAAAATGTATTGAAAACTGTGACTTCAATGTTGACTGGGGAATTAACTATTTCAGAGAAAGAGAGAGAGAGAGAGAGAGAGAGAGAGAGAGAGAGAGCTCTGTAAAGGATATTTCCTCTCCATTTGTGGTCTTAACCTTAGTGTGGGTGTGTATGATCGATCCATGTGTGTTCAAACTAACTAAATTCAGTTCCTTGGTGGCATGAGTCACATTTTCAGGGCTCAGTAGCTTCCTGGGACCAGTAGCTACGTCGCTGGCCAACTCAGTTGATGATGGACATCACAGAAAGCTCTCATGGCAGCCTAGGTTTATCCTGCATCAGCACAGATGTCTTCTAAGTTTTCTCCCAGCTCCTTAGTGTGCATTCCTGTCCATTCAGTCAGTGCTTGACAGCATCTCCTAGGCACTAGCCCTTGGCAGATACGATAATGATCAGAATGGGACTGGGGTCGCCCTCATCATTCTGAACAGTCTTTCCCCTGCGTCTCCTGCTCACTAGGCTGTATTCTACCGGCTCTGCACGGAATGTGTTATGGAATGCAAGCATGAGTTGTTGCTCTTCTGGAGCCTGCCAGGAGCACTCTGTCTCTCACAGAACAGCATCATTACCTGTAGCATGTTCCAAGTTCCTCTGAGGCCAGGCTTCCACCTCCGTCACAGCCTCACAGAGTCTATTGCAGGGCTTCTTCTGGAATAAGCATCCAGTGCTTTGTTCCTTTGACAGCTTTGCAGGGCAGTGTCTGCAGGGATTTTCCCCACCTCCCTCTGCAGCTTACCTACTACTCCTCCAAGATCTGCTTTTCTGACGCCTTCTATTGTGTTCCTCTGACTCCCCAAGATATACCATGTTCTTCATCCTTGGTGATTCTGTGTCCTCTTCTGCTGGCTTATGTTATAAGGCTATTTATTTTTATTTTATGTGGGAGTATTTTGTCTACACATGTGTAAGTGCACCAGGTGCATGCAATGCCCATTGTGGCCAGAAGAGGGTGTCAGATCTCCTGGAACTGGAGTTGCAGACCATTGTTAGCCTCCATGTGGGTGCTGGGAACCAAACCTGAGTCCTCTGCAAGAACAGCAAGTGCTCTTAAGTGTTGAACCATCTCTCCAGCCCCTGTTGTGAGGCTTTAAATGGCAACAGCTCAACTAATATTTGAGTACCTACTGTGCATCTCACACCCCATGAACCCCTGCAGATGCAAAGGCCAGAGAGACTGATTGTCATTCTCTTTGAGCTCATCTTTTAACACTGATGGAGGAGGGAGAGAGGCTAATGCACCAAACAAAGTGAGAAGTGAGTTGATATGGCAAAAAGCAGAAAGGTGGTGACATTTGGAGAGGGTTTGGCTGGGTGATCACAGCAGGCTTCCACTGAAGCAGAATGCCTCTTGCATAGCTTGTGTAGACAGCTGTGAAATAAGATGCACAAACACTGCGTATGCAGCCCATATGTACCTCGTCCAATCTGTGCTTGGTGGCGTCATAACTTAGTCCTCACTCATCCCACCACGAATCCTCGCAGCTGCAACCACACTGACAACATTTCACAGAGGGACTATAAGGTGCAAGTCATTTGCCTACCAATAAATGTCACAGCAGCTTTTGAATCTAAGAACATCTGACTGGAAAGCTTGGTCCTCTTAGAACTATGGCCAACTTCTACCCATTATGAACACAGTAGGGTTTTATAGGATGATTAAGAATTCCTCTATAGACAAGGGTGATGGAAATTCAAAATGGAGGGCAAAGCAAGGTTTTTTAAAGGTGATGTACAGAGAGGTCAATTAATATGTTCAAGGTCACACAGTAGGGATTGGGAGTTGGAGCACGCCTCAGAACATTCGTTAAAAGCCAAGGCTGGAGATGATGAAACACGAAATAGAAAGGGTTTTTGTTGTTAAACCCCCTTTTCTCTCCTACTTGCTATGTAAAAATGAAAGAGATATTGATTGGTAAGGCAGAATTCGCAGTTAGTAATGAGATTCCCTCTGAAAATCCTTTAAAGTCTCCATAATTAATTTATTTGGGAGGTGAATCAAACTGTGCACGTGAAATGTGTTAAAATTATTAGCCTGCCCTGGGTCCATTGCCTGAGGCTGCGTGGCATGATGAAGGGCGCTGGGATTCGGGTCCACACACCACCTCCGGCACTACTGCAGTCAATCACCGATCACGCCTGGTTGGAGCAGTCCTTTACCAGACTGCCATGGTTTCTACAGTTGCTCTGGTCCTTCTCAACCCAGCCAGATGTCAGGAGCCTGGGGAAGAGATGGAACTCTGAGCCCCCCCACCCCAAATCCCCCAACTACACTATCCCACCCTGTTTCTATCTAGTGGAAACACTTGTGTCTAGCCTGTGGGTAGCCCTATGTCACACAGTATAACAAGTACAGAAATGATGTGAGTTCAGTTAAGACACAGCCAGTCATTGTCTTTATGATCAGAGTAGCTGGTACATGGGGGTGATGGCTGGGAGATGACCAAGAGGAAACCATGTGGGGAGACTCAGATGGTCTCTGGGTGGTGCTCAGCGTACCATAAAGGTGTGCATATTTTATTGTATATCCTATACCCTATGCCTTTAATAAAGAAAGAAGAAACGAAATGTGTCTATTTTCCCTTTCACTGAAGAACGGTTAATAATAGTATTAATAATCATAATGGAGCTGGGGAGATGACTCAGTCTGTAAAGTGTTTCCTGCACAAGCACTAGGACCTGAGTTTGAGTCCCAGAACCCATGTAAAAATACTGGGTGTGGTAGTACACACTTGTAATTCTAGTGCTGGGGAGGTAGAGACATGTGGGTCTCCAGGGCTCACAGGCCAGCCAGCCTAGCCTAGTTAGGAATTCTCTTTCAAAAAACTAGTGGGGCCAAGTGTGGTGGTATATGCCTTTAATCCTAGCACTTGGGAGGCAGAAGCAGGAGGATCTTTGTGAGACTGAGGCCAGCCTGGTCTACATAGTGAGTTCCAGGCCAGCTGGGGCTATAGGAAGACCTTGTTTCAAAACAAAGACAAAAGCAAACTAGGTGAATGGCCTCTGATGAATGACAACCAAGGCTTGCTGACATCCCACCCCCCACGCCTGCACATACATCAACACACGCTTGTACACACATATATAGAGAAATGGCGATAACAAGCTCTACTTGATGGTGGTTAGTGTTCCAGCTTTCTAAATCTGTCTCAGTTGCACACCAACTCTGTGTAGTGGGTATCTGAGCCATTCTACTGATGCCAAGGCTCAGAGAGGTTAACTGACCCAGCTGAGACAGGAACCTCCTGCTGACCTTTACTCTGTGCTGAGGCTCTCCTAACCTGGGGCTCTGCATTGCCGACTTCTTTGTTCCCAGGGTCGAGTCAGCAGCACTTTGACTTCCAAGACCAGGGCTCCAGGGAGAATTGTGTTCATGGTGTTGGAAGGGAGATGTGAGACCTATCCCAGGAGGAGGGGCGCAGCCTCTGAGCTCTTCATCTCTAACTATACCCATGTGACAGGACTTCAATAGGTAGACTACATAGATGCCTGCCTTCTAAATACTCAGCATGCACACTTGATCCAGTCAGGTACCAGTGGAGCAAATCTGAGCAGCACCCCAGGGCCTCCCTGAGGAGCAGAGGCACCTCCTCCACTTTCTGGCTAGTACTCCAGGACTCTCATATGTCCGTGTCAGGTAAGCTCACCTCAGGAAGTCTGGATTAGCATCCTCACCAACGCTGAAATAGAAATTAAGAAACATTTTATCAGAGTGTCATGGAGAAAGCCATTCAGCTTTCACTGGCTTTGCAAAATGTTTTTACAAATGTCATCATTTAATCTTAACAACAACCCTGCAAGGGAAGGATTACTGCTCTCATTTGACAGATCTAGAGAGGATGAAAGCTTTTTTAGTTGCTGAGGCAGTTTTGAAATCCAGGAGGCCTAACTCCAAATGCATTGCTTGTGTTTCTGTACCAGGGAGTCAAGGACAACCTGTGAGGGGACAAAGCACAGTCTAACATGTTCCATGGGAAATTATCTTGAAATAATGCTAACATCAAGGTCAGCTAACACAAAACTAAAGAGAAGGGCTCAAGGATCAAGTTAAGATGCTTCCATCACATGGTTTAGTATACAAATTAAAACACAGTTTGATGCAAGCAGAAGGGGCAGTTAGTTGTTGATGCACTCAGACAGAAGTACCACAGTGCCAGATCCCTGTGTATGTGAGCCCCTGTGCCCACCTTTTTCTACTTTATCAGCCTTCCTTGTTGATGGAGAGCTTACAAAGATTAGAGCTGAGGTTGGACAAGGAGCAGGGCAAAGAAAGGTGCCTGGGGCCAGCAACATGCACCTGCTTTATCAGAGAAAAGCAGCAGGAATTGTACCTGCCTCATAGTTGTAACTCACCCTTGCCCTGATGAGTAGCTACAGATTTCATGTGGCAGAAGATGCATGGGCCAGAATAGGCATCGGCTATGGGTGACTGATTTAAGGCCTCATAAACACGGAGTGCCTCATGGATATGGAATATGACTATTTAGAAACTCAGGTGCCTCATGTATATTTAGAGAATCACGAATATTTGATTCCTGTTGGTTTTCCCATCTCTTTGCGTGTTCAGCACACACATGCTGTCCTTTAGCTATGTTAACACCTCTCCAGGAGTCACTGTTTTAATTATATATGTAACAGAGCTAGTGAATTCTGCTGGTGGCTCATGAGCAATTTGCTTCTATATTTAGTTTCACTTTTGTGTTCCTGATTTTTCTCTAACAGAACTGAATATCTTAAGCAATATAATAAACACATTTTAAAAGGGAATTGTGTGGAAGAACTGCATGGGCTTCTTTGGGGTAACCAGAGAGGTGTGAGATCCATTTGGACTATGGATACTAGGGCAGTCCAAATGCAAGAATATATGTGAGAGTTTGGAATTAATTGTGCTTGAACCCGGTTTTGGGAACAGAGAGCCACAAGGGCCAGTTCATGTTTAGACAATATGGTAGTGATATGGATATTGGGCATTGGCCAATATAGCTAACACTGACATGGTGGGGGTGGGGCTCTTAGTCAGTCAGCACAAAATATGGCTGACACTGGCTGTCCAGGAAACCCAAAAGTTAACAGTGATGTAATCTGTTATGTAACTCTTTGAGGCAGAATGCCACTTTTGTTTGGGTACTGTGGAAATATGGCCTTGAGGTCTTAGACTGAGTGCCTCTGCCAGCCTTCCTGTGTGCCTCTGCCAGCCTTCCTGTGTGCCTGCCTCTGTGTAGCCTGTGTGCTCATCTGTGTGTGTGCCTGTGCCTGTCTGTGTGTGGACCACGTGTGTCGGCATGTGCCTGGGGGCTTGTGGATGTCTGCCTGCCTAGAGGTCTGTGTGGCAGCCTTTGCCCAGAGTGGATAAATTACATCTTACTTATTTATGACTCCTCGAATCCTCTTCAAATTCCTGGCCTCCCATGACCCTCCTTCTCTCTGGCATCAGAGCTTAGATCGCGTACCCAGAGCTTAACTCTTACCCCCAGCTCCACCCCTGACAGTTGGGAGTATGTTACTAACCTGTTTCCATTGGGTGAGAAGGGCATCAACACCCCTTCCTCCCAGAGCTGTTTGATAATTTATTTGATAAGATACTCTCTTAAGCATAAGCACAAACCTTGCCTGCAGCCAGTGTCAAGTGTAGTTCTAGATCCGTGTGAAGATCTAGATCTTGCTTTCTTCCCATTGTTTTTGAACCCCACTCATAACTGCCTTGAAGAGAAGGTTTTGTTTTCCAAGGCCCTCTTTCCAACCAGAGGATCTAACAGAAAGCAACTTTCATTCATCAAGCTCAGAGCAGCCATTCTGTAAACTCTGTGGCTACCCTTCATGTCCTTGTGGTGCCACCAGAGATGGAGGTCCAAGTGCTGGGGATGTAATAGGGGAGGCTCTGGAAAGGTTGGAACAGGTGGGCCTTCAGTTGAAATTTGTAGGGTAAAAAGGCCTGAGAGAATTAGCTTTTGTAGAGGATGGTAGGAACGCTGATTTAGACAGAAAGTATCTATGCAAAAATACAGCTCTCACTTCAAAGGAGGGGGCCTGAGAGGGGTGGAAATAATGCAAATACAGTACTTGTATATGAAATTCTCAAGAAAAATGAAATAAAAAAGAGATATTATTTTTCTGGAGCCAAATGTGTGTGGTTATTACCCAGTAACACAGATTCAGGTTGCTCAGATACCATATTTGAAGATGGTAATTTTCATGAAGTTTTTATACTAATAGAACAAAGAAAGTCATAAACCAGGATACTTCCAAGATACATTTGTGGGTACATCAGGTAGGTGGGTTACAATGTTATGGTTTAGGGGACTCCACCAGGTTAATTTTCTCTGTCAATTAAAGAACTGAAAGGCAGGGAAAAATCTCAGACACAACAGAGAGCAACAGGTAAGAAAATTTAGTAAAGAAACAACGCTTGCACTCACTCACACAGAGACAAGCTCTCCACAAAGTAGAGAGAGGGTTTGGAAATTGAAAATTCCAAAGTTCCAGGGGGGCTGGGCCTTTAAGTGTTTTTGGTGGGTCTCTTTCCCCTGATTTTGGATTGGTCAACTTGAACAAAGAAGAGAGAGCTGGTAGGTTACAGCTCCAAACTGAGACATGTCCAGGTCCCAGCTTGGTCTTATCTGAATTGATCTGGACCTGTCAACTGGAAGGGGGCCTTGCCAGTGGAAGAAAAAGCCTGCCAGGTCTTTGTCTCAGACCAAGAAGCCAGAAGTGTGATATCTTGATTACTCCTCCGTGGCCCTTTTCCCATGTATTTAATGTCAAAATATGGCTAGCTTCTATTCCTTGAATAGCGCAACCGTGAACTCTGTTATAGCCCCAGATGTTGTCTCATGACATTCTTAACCTTTAGCTTGGAAGAAGCCAGGAGTCTGTACACTGCAAAAGGATTTACTTAATAAATGTTATGCTAGACACAGAGGTGGGTATGAATGGCTATTAAGAGCTCACGATAACTAAGATGATTCGATTCTGGACCTGTACTTTTCCCACTCTCTATAATCACAGGAATACTAATGGCTCCATCAGTCTTGTAGAATCTTTAACACAAATAATTTTTTCCCCCTGGGAACTTTATTTTCATGGAGTAGCCATGACAAGGACTGAAGTGCCAAGAGAGCCTCACACATGCTAAGGACCTGTGGATACTTTGCTTCAAAGAGTCAGCCCAGTGATGACCTCTGGTCACACATGGACCAGTCCTGACCTTACTAATGGCACAATGATAGAGGTTGAAACAATAACTTTTGCCCTTACTTGAGTCAAGTAAGAACAGTAGTGAAATGAGGGTATTGGACAAGGGTGTGAGGAGTGTTTGTGGGTGATTTGCCTTTGTAAAATGTGTGAGATGGTTCTAGCCTCCAATTCACACTAAATTGAAGGCATTTAACTTCATGCAGAAAGGCAGAGGAATCAGAGGTTCAGAGCCCTGTATTCCAGGACCCCTAGTTAATATGCACCAGGCTGAGATGACAGAGCACAGACAGTGCATGTGACAGTGCACAGCAGCATTTAAGAATCAGCTTCATTCCCTGCCCCCTGTGGAAAAGGATGAAAGAGGAAGATCTAACGTCAGCCAAATTCATTCTGATTTCTTCCTGTTGGAATGGATCTTTGTCTCCTTGGTCTACTGCAAAAGAAGTGGCCTTGAGAATTGAAATGAAGGTTATTTTAATGTAAATGGAACTTTAAGAACTCTTTCCAGGAAGCCCAGCACAGACAAGCTCTCTGACAGGTCTGAGACTTCATTGCATTAAGTAGCTCTTCCTGGGAAAGACGCGAAAGAGTCTGGCCACCTCTCTCACCCTGACACAGCTTCTTCAGGAAGGGACATGAAACTTCATTAGGAAAAGCTGAAGGCCATTACAGTCCACTTTAATGTAGCTTTTATTCCGTTGGCCATTTTCTAATTTAATAAATGTTGCATATTCCCAGCGGCTGATACTCAGAAATTTGAGAAGTCATATCTTGAAGGACTCATCAGAGTAGCCCCAAAGAAAGCTAGAGATGCACTTCTTGGGAGGGAGGGGTGGTGGGTGATGTTACAAGGGAAAAGGTCACATGGGTGAAGGGTACAATGAAGGAATATACTCACATGTCTCGGCCATGGACTGGGCTACATGAACTTTCTGAATGGCTCTACTTTTATTTTCCTGATAGAATGGCTATAAAAAACTACCTTCTAGAACTGTGAATAGTGACGAGATAAAGTATATAAAAAAAACGTAAACCGGGGCTGGTGACACTGTTTTCAGGTTTGAGTGAGTGGGAGCCAAGACAGGAAGATGAAGGTGGCTCAGAACCCAGTATTTAGGACAGAGAGCTCAAGTGGACAACTGGAGCTGTGCCTATGCCCACTACAGGAGAAGCTGGGGCTGGCTGCAGAGGCATGGGTAGGGTGGTGAAGACTGTATCCAACTCTGGCTCTTCCATCTCTCAAGGCAGCTTCAGGCAATAAAGGAAGACCAAGCAGGCATGCTCATGAGACTCAGCATCTGCAAAGACATGGAAAAGGGCCAAGGGCTCCTCTATGGCAGGGAGAAAGATGGAGAGACAACTTGACTGTGGGACTCTTCCTTCTGCACAGTCTGGAGGGTTGGCTGGGAGCTTCCCGTATGCTGTCAATGAGTATCCCAGATGTGGATTGTCAACATTCAGTGTTGAGTCCTGACAGAGGCTTTAGGGGGTGGCTGAGGCAAGGAGCAGGGATGCAGGAAGCAGGTAAATCTCTGAGTCAGGTGCTTTTGGGGAGAAAGTGCCATTTTTGGAAGGAGCCAGGGTCTGGAAAGGATGGAAGCCAACTTTATGCAGAAAATGGAATGATACAAAAATTAAAAAAAATTTCTGTGCAAGAGTGAAGAAATGTTGAAATTTATAACCCAATAATTATGATAAAATAATCTAAGGAAGACTTTCAAATAAGATTATTTATGATATTCAGAGAGATAAAGGAGAGAAGCCAATGGGATAAGAACAGGGAATTATGAAAAAAGAACAGGTATACTTGAGGAAGAATTCCCCCCCACAAAAAAATCAAGAAATAAGACTGCATCATTGAAATGAAAAACAAATGAATAAAAGGGCTCATGAATAGTGGCATCGAGGTGACTGAAGGCAAGACTGATCAATGGAAATGGAGCTAATAAGCCAAAATGGAGCTTGCACATGAGAAATAAATTATACAAAGCATTAAATATTCCTAATGACAGTGTCCAAGAAATAGGCTGGATATAACAGAGAGGAGGAGCCACTGGAAGGCAGAAGGGTGGAGAATTTTCTCAGTTTTGAAGAAGTTATCAGAGCTCATTAAAACAGTCTACAGAATTCAAAATATTTTTAGTAAACAAATTATACTGGGACTATAGCTTAGAAGCAGAGCTCTTGCCTAACATGCCCAAGGTCCTGGGTTCAATCTCCACCACCACAAACAGAAGAACAAGCAAAAGCCAAATTATGCTACTACCCTGGGAAATTGCAGGATTTCAAAAAGAAAAATACTGAATCCTGCATTAGAATAAGAAAGACATAAAATGCATGTCCTGTTGAGAGTGTGTGAAAAAGATTTCATAAAGGACACTATCATACCTGATACCATGATTACTGCCCTGGTCAGTTTTTATTGTCAACTTTAGAGTCACCTGGGAAGAGGGGATCTCAATTGAAGAATTTCCCAAATCAGACTGACCTGTAGCCATGTCTGTGAGAGATTGTCTTGACAGATGATTTATGTGGGAGGGTCCAGCCCTTTGTGGGTAGCACCATTCCTAGGAACATGGTCCTGGACTGTGTAAGAATGCTCAATAATCCCATCAGTTGAGAGGCAGAGGCAGGTGGATCTCTGTGAGTTCAAGATCAGCCTAGTCTACATAGTGAGTTCTAGACCAGCTGGGGCTTCAGGGACCCTGTCTTAAAACGCTAAAAAAAAATGTTCAATGAGCATATGCCAGTGAGAAGCCAGTAAGCTGCCTTTCTCCTGCTTGCTGCCTCTGTTCCTGTTCTGAATTCCTGCCCTGATTTCCCTCAGTGATGGACTGATCCTGGAAATGTAAGCTAAAATAAACCATTTCCTCCCCTAAGCTGCTTTTGGTCAGAATGTTTTATCACAGCAACAGAAAAGCTAATGATAACAATTGCCATCCTAGTCTGCTTTCTATTGCTGTAATAAAATACTCTGACAAAAACCAACTTGGGGAGGAAAGGGTTTATTTGTTTTATGTGTCCCAGTTACAGATCATCATTGAAGGAATCTAGGGCAGGAACTCAAGCAGGAACCTGGAGGCAGAAGCTCAAGCACAGACCATGAAGGAGTGCTGCTTACTGGCTTGCTCCTCAGGCCTGAGCTAAGCCTGCCTTCTAAACCAAGTACCTCCTGCTCAGGAGTGACATCACCCACATTGGGCTGGGCCCTCCCACATCACTCAAGAAAATGGCTCATGGACATTCCCACAGGCCAGTCCAATAGAAGAAATTCCCCACCTGAGGGCCCCTCTTCTGAGGTGTGTCAGGCTGACAACTGAAGCTACCTAGCACAATTACCAATTTCTCATTTCAATCTACTTTTTTCCAACTTTGAAAACTTTTGGAGGAGCTTATATATTTTAAAGAAAGTTAGCTTTTCAAGTTTGTCCAAGCTTATAATACTTTCTAATTCATATTAAGATGTACCAGTTAGTCTTCAGATTCCAATGAAGTTTTACTAATTATTCTAATGATGTCCTTCATCTACTGACCTCTTTCATGTCCTAGTTATCCAAATGGACCTAGCTCAGTAGCACACCCTTCATTTAACTCCATGCCTTCCTGGTTCCCTCCAGTCTGCAGCCGTTTCTTAGTCCTCTCTTGATTTTCATGACTTTGAAGATGGAAGTCCACTTGTTTAGTATAGCATCCCTCAGGTTCTAGTTTTTCTGATAATTCTTCAATTACTTTCAAGTTATAATTTTCTGGAGAGAATGTCACAAAGTGATGGTATATTACCAGCATAGCTTTTCAAAAAATATTTTTTAAATATTTTATGAGTATGTATTGCCTGCATGTATATAAGCATACCTGTGTCGTGCAGGGACTGCCAAGGTCAGAAAAGGGTGTAGGATCTCCTGGAACTGGAGTTGTTAGCTACCATGTGGGTGCTGAGATTCAAATCTGGGTCCTCTGCAAGAGCAGCCAGTGCTCTTAACTGCTGAGCCACTGCTCCAGCCCCTGCCAGTGTATCTTAACAAGTAGCACATAATTTCAATTTGTTCTGTAATCTAGGATGCTTACTTTAGCCATTTGATAATGTGGGATCTACTGAGCTTCTGTATAGTAACATTACTCATTTTCCTTTGCAATTAATAAGCTTTTGATGGAGAGGTACTCTTCCTCTTCCTCCCTCTCCTCTCTCTTACCCCCAGCTCTAGATCAGATGGACTCATTTTCTTGTTTTATTTACTAAGTGCAATCTGTCACTAACAACTTTTTTATGTTTGGGTTCCCCCAGATTTGGCATGTGGTCCAAGGAAAGCTGGCTCCTGTATTTTTTGACAAACACACTATTTGAGTCATTCCTTACTCTGAGGAACATTTTCCAGACTCTATACTTTTTTTGTTCCAATCCTTGAATCAACTGCTTCCCTAAGATGTCCAAGATTATTGTAATGAAAATGACACAAGCCCATTTCAGATCTAGATATGAGTTGTTCCATTACTCAGGTGATGTTGTTGTTTCCAGGAATTCTCAGTAGACAGAGCAAAGTGATATATATGTATGCATAAATCTAACCTGTGTTCACATATTGTTCTCCTTATTTACCAGGTGATTGTGCCAGATAGCGTCAGTTCTCAACTTGACACACCTGGGTAGAGGGAGCCCCAGTTGGGGAATTTCCTCCTTTGGATAGGCCTGTGGTCACATCTGTGAGGCATTTTCTTGATTGTTGTTGATGTGGGAAAGCCCAGCCTACTGTGGGTGGTACCACTCCTGGGCAGGTGGTCCTGTATTGTATAAGAAAGCAGGCTGAGCACGGGTCAGAGGAGCAAGCCAGTAAACAGCGTTCCTCCATGGTCTGTGCTTTAGCTCCTGCTTCCAGGTTCCAGTCCTGAGTTTCTGCTTTGGTTTTGCTTGATGATAGACTGTGAACTGTAAGTCAAATAAACCCTTAGCCTCTCCAAGTTGGTTTAGTCAGAGTTTTATCATAGCAATTGAAAGCAAATTTGGATAGAGATCTCTTACATTTACATCATATGTCTCTGCACCTGTCACAAATCGTGAGCTCATGCTGATGCCTCCAGTCTCATCCTTACAATGTAAAGTTCATTTCTTTTTCACTTTTTAACATTTATTCACCCCTGGTTCAGTCAGAAACCTGATCTCCATTGTCACTGATATGTTTACTCTTTTCATCATCTTTCCAGTGTGCCTCCAGCCTCCTCTGTTGTAGCTGCTCCTTTCCCTATGCAAAGTCTTCTGGTCCTGCATGAGCCCAGACTCCTGCCTCTACCACCCACCCTCCCTGCATGGAGACTTTCAGACTGTGGCAGACACTCCCCAGTGCGGCCCCCACTGTGGATACTTTCCCTCCTGTGTTACTGTATTTTTATTGTGGTAAAATATAAGTAACATAAAATATGCCATTTTAAATATCTTGGATGATTCAGTGACATCAAATACATGCATTCACCTTATGTACTCAGCACCACCCCCATTTCCACAGCCCTTTATTATCACAAATTGAAACTTTAAAAGCTCTGTGCACACTAAGCTGTGTACTCCTGCCCCTGCCCCTGCCCCCTAGTCTTCTGCTTTCTGCTGCTGTGAATTTGGCTATTTAGGTACTTTGTATAAATGGAATCACACAACAGTTTTCCCTTTATATCTGGTTTATTTCACTTAGTGAAATGTTTTTTGAGACAGGGTCTCCCTGTAGCCCCAGCTGTCCTGGAACTCACTATTTAGACCAGGCTGGCCTTGAACTCACAGAGCTCTGCCTGCCTCTGCCTCCCAAGTGCTGGGATTAAAGGCATGCGCCACCACGCCCAGCCCTATCCCCGCCCCCTTTCTTTTAAAATTTATTTTGTGGGGCTGGGGTTTGAACCCAGGGCATCATATACGCCAGGCAATCACTGTTCCATTGAGCCACATCCTCAGCCCTTCCTCTTGTTTTTATTGTGAGGAATGCTATTATGAACATGGTAGACAAATGTCTAGATCTGTACCTTCAGACTATTGGATTTGTAACTAGAGACAAATTGGCAAATCATATGGAAATTCCATTATTAATAATTTTCAGTAACTACCATACTCTTCACATAGAGGATGTGCCACTTTAACTTCCTGTTGTCCACAGTATATTTTTGATAATATCTCCTAGTGGGGGTTCGGGGTGAAGCAGTATTTTATTTTTGTTTTTCAGGACATTAATGAGTAGTGATATAGAATCTCTCATGTGTTTATTGTCCATGTGTATATTTCTGGAGAAATGTTCATCAAGCTCTTTGTCCTGTTTATAGTTGGGTTGTGTCTGTTGCTGTTTGATTTAAATGTTCTAGATATTAACCTCTCATAAGAGTTATGATTTGTGACTATTTCCTCCCAATGTAGAGTGCCTCTTTATCAATGGTGCTTTCATGCCCAGAAGTTTTAAATTTGGATGGAGCCCAGTTTATCTACTTTTGTTTCTGGTGTCATAGCCAAGACATTTTTTTTTTGGGGGGGGGGGGACAAATCCAATATGAAGTTTTCCTGTATGTTTTCTTATATAAGAGTTTTATAGTTCTAGCTTTCACATTTAAGATCTTCAATCCACTGTGTCAATTTTTGTGACTAGTGTACATTATTTTAAACTCCTATTGTTTTAAGCTTTTTATAGCTTTAAAAGATGTGCCAAACTTATTTTAAAAATTGCCTTATTTTCAGACCTTCAGGAAGCTTGCCCATTTTTGCTTTTATAATTTTATTACAAAAGAACCTCAGGCATTCCCAGAATTCTGAAGTTTTCTGGGGCCTGAACTGAACTATCTCAGCTAATTAACCTAGTCTAAGTTACTCCATTTTGCCCAAAGCAGCCATTTCAGGAGAAGTGCCTTTTACCCTACTTATGAAAGATACCTAGAAGAGAGAAACAACTTTGAATTCCTAGAAGGTCCTGCCCGCATACCACAGGGTGTTCTAATCTAGGCCTGCACTTGACTAACTGCTTATCTCGCTTCTGTAAACCTGCTTTGCTTACCCAAGGCCACACCTGCGAAATAACAGGTAGTTGATTGGTGAATTCAAAGTTTTCTGTGTTTGAATTTTGTTGTGTTGTGTAAACCTGATTGGCCTACTGATGTTCTGTTTGAACCTTGCTTTCTGTAATCCTATAAATATTCTGGCTGACTGGTGTTCGCTGCTGCTTCTATTCCCGACATAGACAGCCTAGTCGGCTGTAATAAAACTTTACCTCGCTGCTTTCAATTAAGTGGTGTTAGTGATTTTTATTCGGAATCCAGCATATAACAGAACCACTGGAGGGAGACGGTATGGCTCCCTGTTGGCTCAGTGAAGTCAAAGAAGCAGAGACAGGCAGGTCTCCCTGTGGGCAGGGCTGCTGTAGGCTGGCTGCATGCTTCTTTTTCTTTCAGCATCAATTAGTGAGAACTAGGTCCTCCAGCTTTCTCCTTTGGTTGCACTTATCTCTTACTTACTGGTGGCATATGGATTTCTGTAAATCTATTTTGTGTTCATGGTACATGCCGGCCATTGGTGCTCTAGGTGGTGCCTGTGCTTCTGTCGGAACTCAGACATCAAGGTCACTCAATAGCAGAACTCCCTTGAGCCAAGACAGTAGAATTTCCAGAGAAGAAATGGTGTTCATATGTAATGTTGCACCTAGGGTAATGATTTTCCCCAAATACCTCTACAGAGCATAATAAAGTTCATTTGTAATGGCTTGCCATCTTCCAATTGATTTCAAATGTGAAGAAAATTACTTGTCAGACTTCTATGTAAAAGGACCTTAGTGGAGAAAATCATAGACTATTTGGCTGTTAGAATGGCAAGGACCTAGTTACGTTGACACTTTCCAAAATTTTAATCATTGAATTTTTGAAAATTCAAGTTCAGTCATAGGACCAATCCCCCAAAATAAATAAAATCCTAAATAACTCATCTACCTAAAGTTCTACCATTTTTTCTCTGACACTAGCCCTATACTCTCAAGAAGAGGCCCAGAGAAAGTAACTGAAGTCACTTAGCTTTTGATTGGTACAAATGGAGTCAGAGCTCGTGTTTCTCAATTATTATGTCAAGGATTTCTTAAACATGGCATGCTGTGCTAGAGTCTTAAAAGGAACCAGCTGTTATAGATTCATCTGTATCTTGAGGGTTTCTGTCCCACTGAGCAGGGAGGGGGACTTAGCTGAGGGCCACACAGTGGTCCCTGGTTAGCTTTCTGAGGAAGAAGCTGTGTTACTTGGGGCTGATTTAAGGGTGTCTCCAGGGGTAAAAATAGGGCATCTTCAATGACTGGAAACAAAAGACAATAGGAAAGCAGTGAGAACTTGCCTGAGCTGGAGACATGTGCAAACAGAGGCAGCACTCCATGCCGTCACCATTTCCTTTGCACAAAGCAGACCTTGCAAGCCCCCTCTGCAGGGAATAAGTGAGCTGGGCAGTGCTCCTGGCCGAAAGGAGTTGCGTTCTGACCACGACCGCTTGCTAGAGTCTGGCATGGTGGAGCTAGACACAGTGGAAGAGTGGAGAGAGGAGAGGGAGGAGCGAGTGCCTAAGCCTTGATTAGGGTTGGCAATGTTGGTCAGATGGAGACGCCCCTTGGGCTAAACACTAACAGGAGGATTTGGGGGTCTTTAAAAGTCGGAGAGTTTTATTTTAGAGTTATGGCCAGAGTTTTTCTGGCGTTTACTATTGTTTAAAGGCAGAGGACAGCATAAAGAGAGAATGACACATGGAAACTGTGAGGCATTTTAGACATTTCACTGTGCATTGAGCACACACTGTCCTTTGCCATGTCTTCAAGTTGGGAGTAAAGACTTGAATTGATCCAGAACACTCTTTTGGATTGTTGTACTTGGATTCTTTTTTTTCTTTTTGGTCGTTTTGAGACAGGGTCTCCCTGTAGCCCCAGCTGTCCTGGAACTTGCTATGTAGACCAGGTTGGCCTTGACCTTACAGAGATCCACCTGCCTCTGCCTCCCAAGTGCTGGGACTAAAGGCGTGCGCCACCACGCTGGCTGGTGGCCTTTAATTGTATTTGGAAAACTGATGCATAGTCACCTGAAGGAGTTGGTCAGATATCTGAGGCAGGGAGCCTTAGCTATAAACACACTGCAAGAATTTGCACATCTAATGGAGCAGTGATCATAAGTCCATAAATACAGAGTGCCTGAGTGGCCTATGCTTTTGAATCTGTGGTATCCTGTCCCTGTTCTCTGCTGACCACTAGGTGAAGGAAGGACGTGTAACATCACAGCTTTGTGGGTCTCAGTGTAAACCTACTGAGGCTCTTTCAATCCCAATCCTAACACAGTTTTTGCTTTTCATTCATGCTGTCCTCTGTCTTGTACTCAAATGCAGGTTTTGATAGCCAGATTCTGTTTTGCTTGCTACATGCATATTTGGATGCTAAATATTTAGAACACCCACTCTTGTTTATCATACATACCTTCCCTAAGCCTGCCAGGTGACAAAAATCTATTCCAATGTTCAACTTGTATAACAGACGGCCATTCTGTTCAAAAGTTATTCACCTGTGTGCCACCTGGGACAATGGGTATGTGAAGTATGCTTAGGAGGTGGGGCTCATTAAACTGACAAGCCTCTAGATACATAGGAAGGCTGCAGGTCAGGTGTCTGTGTCCAAGCTCTGTGTTTTTGCCTGGCAGGCTTTGGTTGCAAGATCTAGTTTGCAAGTGGAAGGAATACTTAGCAGGACCTCTAGGTAACTATTATGAACAATGTTTATTACATTTGCTCCCTCATCTGGTCATGCTTGAAATAATAAAATAATAATAACAGTGAATAATATTGAATAATGAAATAATAAAAACAGTAACTACACATAGTGCGTGTTCATATAACCATGCTAAATTTGTGAACAGAGTTTTTCCTCAAGGGACTTACCTTTTGAATAGTTAGGATTTTGATGACAAATGAAGAAATTCTGGAGCTACTTTACATAGAAGGGGAAATTTATTTTCTTGGGTAAATAGAGGAGGAGGGCTATGACTTGAGACAACAGAAGTCAGGAGCTTTCTTTCTTTTGAATGGACTTCTTTCTGAATGTCACTTCAGTTTCTCCATATCCTCTGGCCTTCTGAGGAAGGGAGGGTATTCTAGTTTGATTTCATATTGCTGTGATGAAAACACTGACCAAAGCCAACTTGGGAAGGAAAGGGTTTATTTTATCTTGCATCTCCTGGGTCACAGTTAATCACTGAGGGAACCCAAAGCAGGGATTTGGGGCAGGAGCTGAAGCACAGGCCTTGGAGGAACGCTGCTTACTGGCTTGCTCCTTTGGTCTGGGCTCAACCTTCTTTCTTCTGCAGTACAGGCCTACCTGCCCCAGGTGGTAACACCTACAGTGGGCTGCCCCCCCCCCATCACTCAGCAATCAAGAAAATGCCCCACAGACATGGCTGTAGGCAAATCCAATGGAGGAAATTCCCCAGTTGAGGCTCCCTCTACCTGGGTGTGTCAAGTTGAGAACTAAAACTATCTAGCACAGAGGGAGTAATTATTTGTAGCTTCCAGGCTCCAATCTTGACACTGCAGCCCAAGAATAAAAGACTCTCACCACAACTTAAGTTGGCAAAAACTTGGGTAATCTAATTCTTAGACAAATAACTGTGCTCAATCAGGTTTAGGTACTAAGATCAGACGAGGATGGATCTAGTACCAATCTTGATGTCCAGAGCCATCGGCTTCTCTGATCCACTGATGCAAAGGGTGGGAACTGGGAGAGGAGCACTGTTCACTAGAAGAAAAGTGGTGGATTCCCCAGATGTTGGACAAAGGAGTATGACAGACAGAAGAACTATTGTATAAAATTAAACAAATCTTCCCCAACCCATTGAGTTGAATGATATTGACTCTTAGTGAATTAGTTATTTGGATTGAAACCATCAAGCTGGATACGCTTCTTAAAGTAAGACTTGAGCTGGCTGCTGAGGGAATGTTAGTTATTGTTGTTAGTGAGTCATTAGTTCAAATTCCAGCATACTATGTTTTTAATTTGGCCCATTTCTCTTTCCTTACTCGAAGCCCTGTCTTTGCAAATTTTGGAATTAGAGAAGAGCAAAGACAGAGCTTTGAGTGAAAGAAGAGAAATGGATTAAATTAAAAGCATAGTATGCATGGAATTTGGACCAATAATGACCCACTAACAGCAACAACAAAACAATAACAATAGTTAACATTTCCTGAATTCTCACTATGTACAGATACTGTTGAAAACACTTTACATGTATCATCTCCATGAATCATCATGACTCTTGGAGACAGTCATTAGGGTAAAGGAAGATGGGCGATGCAAGTTGGATAGGCATGGGAAATATATTTTACACTAGAGATGAGGGATATCACTAATAAGTAGTTGAGAAAACTAGTCATACAATATTCAATAAGTATTTATTGAGTTTTGATTAGGCCCCAGGCAGTGTACAACTTTGCTTTATAAAAATTTCAGAAGTTTCTTTTAAGTTGGCCCTGGTAAGCTTTGCCTTTAATTTCCTTTATTAATCAGGTTAAGATAAGTTATGCTACATTAACAAAACACCCCTCCACTCTAAATCTCAGTGGCTCAGTATATTGGTTTATTTTTCTCAAGATGCGTTTCTAGGTGCCTCTTTGGAATGAAATATCAGTGTTGTGACATTTCCATCTCACCACAGGGCCTGGCCCTGAGTTCTGTGTGACTACTCAGCAGGGGAAGGGAGCATGCAGGGTTCAGATAAAACTTGGCTCATGACCCACCTATCTATGAACATGGTAAGGAAGTATGGCCCTTCTGTATGACAAAAAGAAGAAACTTTGTTAAAGTACCTACTGCAAGCCTGTATCTAGTTCTGAAGTAAGATACTTGAGACTTGTGGTTACATCTCCCTCCTCTCTCAGTCCACCCTCCTTTCCTTTCTTCCACCATTACTTGTCTTCAAGATTTGCTGTAGCCTTAGGCTTTAAGCCTTGAACATGACTTCCAGAGACCCCTGGGTGACTGACCTCTGTTTTAATTCTACAGTTTTAAATTCAGAACATGTAACAACTAGACCAGCTGCATTAGTCAGGGGAGGCTGAAGGTGATGAATGACTGGGCTGGTGTTTAACTACACAGCATTACCCCAGGTTTTCAATCATACTGTGCATTGAATAACTTTATGATTGATGAGGTACACCAACTCTTGGGTGCAATGGTCTCCAGGAGACATCCAGAACTGCTTCCATCTGGAGCAGGCTCAGCCTAGCTGCCAGAAGGTCAGACTTCCTTAGCAACAGATCACTTAGCAACAGTGAGCTGGCTGGTAAGGCCAGCTTGTACCCAAGTTCCTTGCTTGTACCCAAGAAAGAAAGCTAAGAGGGAATAGCTGTTGGAGGGAGAAGGACAGGGTTCCTTTCTTAGAACTATTGCTATTTTTTTTTCAGTGAGTCCTGTTGGGGCTGCTGGTCTTCTGTATCATCTAGATAAGATGTTTTTTGGTATAGCCAATAGTATTTTTGTACATTTGTCCTGTTCATCTGGCCTCACTGTATATCTATTAATACAGTGTTTTTCACTCCTCCTCTCTTTCTTAATCCTCCTTTCTTTTTCCTTTTGAGCACTGTATTGTAGGCACAGGGCTAAGTGCTGGGACCTCAAAGCTATATGGAATATAGGCATCTTCCTCAAAAAGGTTATGTGAGGCTTGGCAAACCCATACTGTGGTTTCTCTTCTGCAGAAGGATTCTGATATTCAGGAAGCTGCCCAGTGCTGAAAGAAACCTGTTTCCTCATTGGAAAGGGCTGGCAAGCCAGGGTCTCTATGACAAGACAGTGGCCAAAAGCCTGAGATTACTTGCTTGTACCCAAGAAAGAAAGCTAAGAGGGAATAGCTGTTGGAGGGAGAAGGACAGAGCAGAGCCCTCCTGAGAAATATCAGAAGCAGCCCCCTGGGTCCCATAAGAAGGGAGCTAATCCGGAAGTGCATAGGATACAGGAGCTGTTGTTAATCCTGAAAGTCAAATTGCTTGGGAAGTCTCTGAACAGAGAAATCCTTTCCCAGACTTTCTTGGCATGGTTGGAGTCTCTCGGGCATGATTCTTAATCAATTACGCATTTTTGTGGCTTTGAAGTGATAATTTCTCTGAGCATTTTGGTGAGTCCATTGGATAGGAGATCACCTGCGTGTCACCCTGCGGTGCCTGACTTATTTCAAACTCAGCTCCTGGATAGTCCTCTGGGGTCACCAAAGAAAGCAACGGAGGGACAAAACTGTTACTCTAAGTGCCCCAAAGAATTTTACACCCATGCTTACCCAACAGGAGGTGGCACAGATGCTTGAAATCATGAATTTTATTTCCTTTTGTTAGGACTCTATTGACAGGATGATCTAAGAATGAAAATTTTGTCCTTCGAAGTTAAACCAGGATTTGCTATTCACTCTCTGTGTCACTTCAGGAACATAGCTTGATGATCCTTGATCAGCCTCATCTACAAATGGAGGAAATATCAATTTGAGCTTGTGGAATCACTGTGATGATGGAATAGTTAGTACAGACCTTGGTGCCTAACTCACACTGCCTTTTATGATTAACGATCTCTAGCTAAATTGATCATGGGAGATGTTAAGTGCTCATCTGTGTTTCTAGTAAAAATGTGGAAAACAAATCTTTGTTTCGTAAACAGTATTTATTCATTTGGAACTACCTAAATCTGGAAGCCAAATGGAAATCATGATGAGTTTGTGGTAGTGAAATGAAGATTAGGAGCAACTCTCCTGTGTCAGGACATAGAGATCACTAACTCTTGAGTGTGGCTTCTAGAGGTTTTGTTTTTGCCAGTGTTGATTTAGCTGCTCATATTTAAGAACCAAGGGATTTTCACATAAAGTGAACACCTACTAGGTTTTAACCTGGCCTGCTTTACTCTTTCATGTTACCTACTTGTGACAGGCAGAATAGCAGGTCCCCCAGTGATGTCCATGTCCTGATTCCTAGGACCTATGAATATACTATATGATGCGACAGAGGGAAGTTAAGGTTGTGGATGGAATAGATTGTAGATGACTCAGAGAGGAAATAAATTCTGGGCCATTGAAGTGGGTCCAACCCAATCTCTTTTAAGGGTCCTTACAAATAGAGGAGGGAAGCCAAGGAGAGAAACGTAGTCTTGAAGAAATGGCCAGAGTGAGGTCATGCTGTTAGCTTTGAAGATGGAGGAAGGTGCCATGAGTCAAAGAATGTACTGGAAAAGGGCAAGGAAGGATGCTCCTCTATGTCTCTGGGGGAGCAGAACACCCTCACTTACACCTTCGTTTTGCTCAGTGAGACCTCCACTGTACTTCTGCAGGACTAGAAGGTAAAAAATTTGAATTGCTTGTCATTAACCTTGTGGTAATTTATTATAACAACAATAATAAACCTTGCAAAGTTGAGAAACTCCTTAAACTCCTTACTGGTACATGCCAATTGACAGGGATGCACGCTGCCTCTGAAGTGAGGCACGGGGTTGCCATTTTTATTTTATTTTATTTATTTTTATATTGTATTTTCTATTTTATGTATATGAGTGTATGGCCTGCATGTATACCTGTGTCGTGCAATGCCTAAGGAGGTCAGAAGAGGCGTTGGATCCCCTGAAACTGGAGTTACAAATGGTTAACTGCCATGTGGGTGCTGGGAACTGAACCCACGTCCTCTACAAGAGCAGCCAGTGTCTTAATGGCTAAGCCATCTCTCCAGCTCCCCAGGTTGCCATTTTTAAAGGGCTTTTAGCTACACATGAAAATGGCATTTGTGTATTAAGTGATAATAATTACTGGAATGTTTACATTCTGTGCTGTTAAGATGTTAGAATCAGGCTTTCACATGGTTGGAATAGTTTTAGCATTTTCACCATACTCCGAATTGCTTGTCAATGTGAGTCATTTCACACAGGAGCGGAGGATCCTGTCAGAGATGATGGCATTTCTTTTGGGCACAAATAACACAGGAACCCTTGGAAGGACCTAGAATTAAGGATGAAATTTGAAGACATTATACTAAATGAGATAAGTCAGTTACAAATAAGCCAGTGCTGACTTTATTCATATGAGGTACCCAGAGTAGGCAAAAATCTGAGATTGGAACTAGAATAGCAGTTGGCAGAGGGTGAGGGGAGGGAGGAATGGGATGTTGTGTACAATGGGCACAGAGTTTCAATTTGAGAAGATGAAAAGTTCTTAAGGTAGACAGTGGTGATGGTTGCACATCAATATAAACGTGTTTCATGCCAGTGGACTGTGCACTTAGAAATGGTTAAAATCATATATTTTATGCATATTTTACCTAATCGAGTAGATGACAGTGAAAAAGAAAACAGTGGTGGACAGGTCTGTTCTTTCTTCTAAAGTTGGATCGATGATGAGATTTTGGTTTGTGGCCAGCAACAACTTTCTCTTCAATCTCTGGCCTGCTGCACCCCAGAGAAGGGAGTCTCTGAAGTTCCCCCTTGTGAATGAACAAAGTGTGGCTCCTTTGAGAGGTCTGGTTGGATGTGGTCACTCCTTCATCCCCAAACTCTACAGTCAGATGAACCACCCTTCCTTTCTTGTGGGCCAGTGAGAGAAGTGGAATCAAATGGTTAGCTCCTCCTGTGATGTCCACACTGGGCAATGCAGTGGGAACTCGGTCCCTTCTATAGAAACACGAGGAGTGGAGAATGCAGATGTGCCTGTCATGTATATTTTAAACTGTGAGGTTGGGCTCTGCAAAGGTATCCTTAAGGAAAATGCCTCAGAGCAACTGGAACACAAACCTCTCTGATGAAAGTAGATCTATAAGATGATGCTCTTGTTTTATTTCTACTTTCGGTAGTTTTTTGAGATAAGCTTTTATATAGCCTAGGCTGGCTTCGCTTCAAACTCACTGTGTAGCTGAGGATGACCTTGAACTTCTGATCCCCTTGCCTCTACCTCTGAGTGCTGGTTTTACAGGTGTGCACCACCATATCTGGTCTATGTGGTGTTGGGGATGGAATCTAGGGCCTTGTACTTGCTAGACAAGCAGTCTACTAACCGAGCTACATCCCTAGCCCCTAGTTTTTGGTTATAATCCTCACAAAATTGTGATACAGATACTACTTCAGAATAAGCAAAGTTTTTCTCTGTTTCACAGTCCAATCTTGATTCAATGTTCTCTCAAGTTATATATTTATGGTATGTTTATGGTATGTTTGTGGCACGTTTGTGGCACGTTTATGGCACGTTTATGGCATGTTGGTGAGTTGCAACATGGAGAGTTCTCAAGAGTGGCAGATCCTAAAGATGTGGAGAAGACCCCACTTGCCAGGCTTTGTTCCCTTCTGGATCCCTTCACTGCCCTTCCCCTCTTGGTCACTGGCTCTCCACTTGCATTGTTTTGTTTGTTTTTGAAGAAGAGTTTCATTATGTAGTCCAGGCTGACCTTGAACTTGCAGCAGTCCTTTGCTTCAGTTACCCGAGTCTGGGATTACCACAGTGTGTGGCTGTGGCTCTAGACTTGGAAGTTTGAAGGGTGGTGATGGTAGGGTACTCCATAGAGAGGAGAGGCTCTTCTTCAACAGAGATGATTCTCAAGAGATGCTGGTTTGCCTTAGGAGGTTTTGACTTTATGATGGTGTATAAGCAACTCATACTCAGGAGAAACTATACTTCTCATTTTGAATTTTGAGCTTCTCTCACTATTTGTGGTACAAAACTCATAATGCTGGGCAGTGGCAGTGAGATGCAACTTTTTGTCAGCCAGGTGATCACCAAGAAAACAACCAGCCCTCAACAATATTTTCTTTTGATACAGCTGTTCAATAAATTACATGAGTTACTTGACACCTTGGTATGAAATAAAAATTGTATTGGATGATTTTGCCTAACTACAGAACAATCTAAGTCCTCTGGTCACATGTAGGACAGTCTAGGCTAAGTGGTGATATAGGATTATTAATTGCTTTTTGACTTGTATTCTCAACTTAACTTCAGGGTACTAAGACGTAATCCTAATCATGGGGAAGCTGCACTTTTATTTCTTACTGCTAAGATTTAAGACTCAGAAGTACTGAGACTTTTCAAATTCAGAATCTTATATTCTAGTGCCTTGACTGACACCAGATCCACAAGTTGAAAATTTACTCCGATGTACAATTAATCTTTCTACTAAAAGGAATATTGATAATTAGTCTACGGATTTTGAAAGCATGTGACTTTAAAATTCTTTCCTATTCCTTTGGTGTTTGCTGTAAACAAAGCTTCCCTCTGATACTTGCAATCTCTTCCTCCAGCATGGCAAATCTTGAATGTGCCTTTTTAGACACACATCTCTACCCCATGATCTCCAATGATGTCTTAACGCTGGATCACTGCAGAGTCTGGCTTAGTAATTGGAAAATTGCTTGAGCAGTGGTTTCCAGAGGCTTGTGACATAAGCCCGGGTTCAAATCTGTCTTGTCTGTGAATGGAGCAGGAGAAATCTCTCACACAATGGCCCCTTGAAGCAGAGAGCCCCTGAGCCAAACAGTCATCTGCCTTCCTCCTTTCTGTGGCCGGTAATTCACTATAGGAAATGAAAAGATGAAAAGATGGAAGGACTTGGTGCTGCCTAAACATAAAATAAAACCCAAACAAACATGAAACACCAGCGAAGAAAGAGAAAGTCTGACAGTCATTACACTTTACTCAGACAGAACTGACCTGAGGTCTCTGGGTAGAAAGAAGGGATTCAGATGAGAAAGGATTCTGCCAAATGAGATTTGGAAAGCGAATCCAAGAGCCAGGCTTGATGCACCAGATTTATGCATGCTGTCCACAGCTGAGCTATTTAATTATTGTTCTCTGCCTTGAGGTATGCCGCTGGTTTCTGGGAATAGGCTTGAATATTTCCTATTTGATGACATTTATTACCACCACCCCCTCATACCAAAGCTCACCCTAAATTCTTCAATCCCTGTCCTCCACTAAATCTTATGTTTAAGAAGCACCCTTAGTCCTGTTTCTAATTGTTAGCATACATATAAATCAGGGAACAAAGATTCATTTTTGCAGTGTCATATTGAGGTAGATTTCAGCGTCTCAGCCAGCTGAGAAATTGCTGACAGTTTCAGATCCCAGTAAACATTTGGGCTGAATCAGGACAGGAGCCCCAGCATGTAGACCGGCCTGTGCAGTGACTCCCCAGGAAACATGCTTTGATTTGGGAATGTACCATGCTGGGGAGGCATTGTTGAAGATTCACTTACTAGAGGTGAAGTTACCATCCTCTGTGTGTGTGTGTGTGTGTCTTTGTCCTATCCTTCTCTAGTTCAGATTTGGTTGTTGCTTGACACTCGGTTATTCTTTTGAACTCTCTGAGTTGAGGAAGGCATACAGAGTAAGACTCTGCAGATGAATAATAGCTGGTCAGTTTCCATAGGTAGAAAGAAGTGATTTATTGCTAAAGAAAGTTGGCCTTCATCCTTTTCCATCAGCATCACCATCCTTATTTTCATCTCTATCATCACTATCACTTTACGTCTATGACCACAGAACTACCACCATCAGAACTATAATTCTTAGCATTTATCCAAAAAAACCCCACCAAAAACCCAAAACAAACAAAACCCAACTCTGTGCCTTGCTAGGCATGTCAGAAGTCGTCTTATATAACTCTTATAACAACACCAGAAATGAGATGTTTTTACACCCCATCTGGCAGCAAGGTACACATCGCTCAGAGACTAAGCATCTTTGTGAAGTGGGTGATAGGCCACGAGACTTGAACACAGAGCTGTTGATTTCAAAGCCTGTGTCCTTGATACTCTGTCATGCTGACTTTCTTAAAGATTTAGTTATCTTCCAATAGAGGTTCTGTTGTGCCCACAATCAATGGGGTTCATAAAGCCGGATAAGATAAAACAGTTTCTTTGAAGATGAATGCTAAAATGAAACAGTGGGTTCCTTTCCCTGAGTGCCTTCTAGGTATCAACTGCCCCGCACTTGAATTAGGGTGTGCTGAGTTTTCCCCGCTGTCAGTGGACTACAAGTATTTTAGAACCTGACTTTGCTGTTTGGTTTTTTGTTTCTTTGACCCTTGCACAGCTACAACAAACCCCTTCAAAGGGCATGTTTGCACTATGTTCCTTCTTCACAGAATATCCCCAATCATGACACAAATGGCTTTTAATTTTCCTGGTTTCCAGAAAGAGGAGTTCGAGTCTTACTTCCAGAGATGTCATAATAATCAATGACAAGGAAAGTAAAAAGGACAAAGTCCTCCAAATGCTATTGCTCAGTTTGTCTCTGCTGCCTTGGAAAGCAGCAGCCTCAGGAGCTGGAGGCCAGAGGAGCATGGGACTTTGCTAGAAGCACAGAGGATTCCAGAGCAGGACAGACTACCTTATAGGATAAAATATAATGTTTGTGGCTCATAAAATTTTTCTATGAGCTATTTCCCATGAACTCTATCATTGCGTCTTGACATGTTCAAGAGCCCTGTCTGTTCCCATTCATTCTCTTTATAACAGAAACATTCGATTAAGGGATGAGGAAAAAGGCATTCCAGAGAGAGAAGGGAGATTGAATTAGAAGAATGTTTGGGAGAAACACATAATGTGGAGTTGCTCTAGCTTTAGTTCTTTTAGAAAGACTATTGTATGGGAATAGTAGGCTTTAACAGAGCTGAGTCTTAAAAATAGAATTGTTTTCTGAATGAAGAGAGAAGTACTTAAACTTAGAGCCTGAACATTAGCTAGTGAGAACCTGCTGATCCTAATGAAGTCTGGAGAAATATGTTTTCTAGTCCCTTTGTATTAACTTCTGAGTGGACACAAAGAAGGGGAGGTAGGAATTTCATCAATGTAGAAAAGAAGCAGATCAAGAAAATATTTTAACCCTGTATGAACACTGGGTTTGCAAACATTTTCCGTCATAACCTGGCCAGTGCATGGCAGACCCAACAATGTTATGACTCATGGGTTTAGATACAATTATCCACTGTCCAAACCTGTCTCTGATTGTCATCTTTTCCCTTGCACATCCCCTCTCCAACATTTCCTAAGATTTTTTCCTAACATGGTGCTTATTAATCCCAATACTGCTTTATGGCCAGTTTATTTCATTTTACTATGGTTTAAAAAAATTATAGCATCAAAGATTGGGAAGTGGCCTCATTACCAAGGCAACTGGATTCATGCCTGCACTCTTTCAGCATCAACTTGACCTTCTGCCCAAATCGCTCAGTCATTTATGAAGTGTTGCTTCTGTGCAGTATGAATGTTTTAATTCTTCAAATCATCCAGAATGTTACAGATCTTCCCAGTATCCACAGATTGATCCCTGGAGTCTGAAGTGCTGTGTAAAGATAGATACAATCAAGGACAAGTTCTGTTTGTCCCTGATGTTTGGAGTCTGTGCACTTGTACTAAGGTATTATGTGCCATCTACACCAGGCACTTTGCCACTGTCTTGGCAAAATTGTCCTCCAGTTGATGTCTCCCTCTCACTCAGGGTCTCAGAGACTTTAATTCTCTATTACTTATTTTAAACAATTGCTATTGGTTGATCCAGGTCATGGAGCAACATTTACTCATGCTTCTTACCCAGCACCTAGGCCAAGGCCTGCATATGGAAGTGGTTACCAAACATTAGTTGTATGTGGAAAATAAACCCTTCCTTTTACTATTCTGAGACCTAAGCAGGTAGTCCATGAATCACTAAATATTTATTGACCATCTACTGCTTGTTGGGATCTATGTTTGTCCCTGAGGGTAATCATCTTGGGGTGATTTTCAAAATTTTTAGTAACTAGTAAGTCACAGATATGGATCGTTCAGGACTGAGCTGGAACAACTAGGGAGGATGCCTGCTATAAACAGGTGGTTTATGTGCAAGTGTTCATACTGGCTTAGTTGTGGCCCCAGATGTTGTGTTGGATGACCCTAGGCCTCATACAATTGGTAGTCTAATGGGAGATCTAACAATAAATGAGTAATTTTGAATGATGAGTGTTGGAAGGATTTACTAGGCTTCCTATGGAGGTATAATGAGAGACTTAACCTAGTATTTGTATGGGGCAGGTTTAGATGTAAAATGTCTCCCGTGTGTTTGAATGTGGTCCCCAGGTGGTGATACTGTTTTGAGAGGTTGTGAAACCCTTAAGAAATGAGTCAAAGCTAGAGAAAGTGAGTCGCTGGGGTGTGAACTCTAGGGATTATAGCCTGGCCCTTCTTCCTGCCCCAGCCCATCTCTCTGTGTGAGCAGGCCTCCACATGCTTCCATCAGCATGAAGCTGGCATGAATTCCTCCATGCCTTCCATATGATGCTTGACTGGATCATCTCAAACCATGAACCAAAGTAAATCCTTCCTCCTATGAACTGAACTTTCTTTAAAAAGCCACATCTAGCTGGGTGTGGTGGTGCATGCTATATAGTTCCAGAACTTGGGAGGCAGGCTGATCTCTGTGAGATTGAAACCATCCTGGTCTACATAGTGAGTTCCAGGCCAGCTGGGGCTACGGGAGATCCTGTCTCAAAAGAAGACAAAAAAAAAAAAAAAAAAAAAAAAAAAAAAAAAAAA
>NW_008331789.1:2804143-2819748 GCF_000622305.1 Nannospalax galili
TTTTCAATAGACTGGTTGTGTAGACTGACTTCCATGACTGTGGAGGTAATGTTGCAAATCTAGAGCCAAAATTATCTTAAGCTATCTTTAATTACCTTTACAGTCACTTATCACCTACCTCTGTACCATCTAATCTAACATCCTTTCAACTGTTAGGTGAAATCTCTGGAATGTATTAATAGACTATTTAATCCAAAAGTTAAGAATGTCATCAGACAGCACTTGAAACAGAGCAGAGGTCACTCTTCTTTGTAGCTGCCTACGGTGTCCCATCAATGTATGTGGTGAGTGTACCGGTTTATAATCTTATTTTGTTCTGTAACTATAAAAATTTATGTGACTGCTTCCACAGTGTAACAGGTCATTCAGGGCAGTCTGTATCCAGATTCCTGGGCCATAGTCACCCTTAATTGACTCATAATAAACTATACCTTATTTCCAATGGAGCGAGAGCTGTCTTTCCCACGGACGCTGCCTTATTTCTTGTCAGGTACTTGGTCTCATCAACAAAAATGATTATACTTTAAATTAATAACAGAAAATTATTCTCTGTGAAAATGCTTCCATTCAGCCTAAGTGTTCTTTCCCAAGGTCCAAATATATCAACACAAGCATTATCTCACCTCTTCTCTGGAGGGATGAGACTTTTCCCTGTCCAAAGTGCCCTAAAGACTCTTAACTCTTGTATTCAATTTTTAGGGCTGCCTTAAAAAGATGGATCATTTGGCTTAAACAACAAAAGTTAACTTCTCAACAGTTACAGAGGCTGAAAGCCCAAGGTCAAGGTGTCAGGTTTGGTTCTCTGAGACTCTGCCCTCCTTGTTTTGTGGATGTTCACTTGCTCTGTGTCTCCACAGAGACATTGCTCTGTGTCCTAGTCTGTTTTTCCATTGCTGTGACAAAACACTCTAACCAATACCAAAGGAGGAAAGGGTTTATTCATCTTACATCTCCCAGGTCACAGTTCATCCAGGAGCCCAAGGTAGGAACTCAGGGCAGGAACCTGGAGGCAGGAACTGGAGCACAGGCCATGGAGGAACACTGCTTACTGGCTTGCTCCCCTGACCCTTGCTTAGCCTGCTTTCTTATACAACACAGGTCCACATGCCCAGGGGTGGCAACACCAACAGTGGGCTGGGCCCTCCCACATCACTCAACAAACAAGAAGATGCCACATCACTCAACAAACAAGAAGATGCCCCTCAGACATGGCCGCAGGCCAATCCTATGGAGGAAATTCCCCATTTGAGGCTTCCTCCATCTAGGTGTCAAGTTGACACTAAAGCTGTCCAGCACACTGTGTGCCCACATCCTTGGTGTCTCTCCTTGCCTCCTAGTTTCCTCTTTTTAAGCGATATCAATCAGATTGGGATAGGAAACCATTTTGTCCTAATGGCTTCTTTAAAGAACCTGTCTCCAAATACCACATTCAGAACCAAAACAAGGGTTGGTGGTCGTCCTACTTACTTTCTAATGCTACGATAAACACCATGACCAAAACTACTTGGGGAGGAAAGAAACTAACTCCCAGGCCACAGTTCATCCCTGAGGGAAGTCAGGGCAGGAACTCAGGTAAGAATCTTGAGGCAGGAGCTAAGCACAGACCGTGGAGGAAGCCCCCTCACTGGTTTGCGCCTCTGGGCTGTGCTTGGCCTGATTTCTTTTTTAAAAGCATTTCTTGCTGGGCGTGGTAGTGCACGTCTTTAATCCCAGCACTTGGGATGCAGAGGCAGGCAGATCTCTGAGTTCAAGGCCAGCCTGGTCTATGTAGTGAGTTCCAGGACAGCTGGGGCTACAGGGAGACCCTGTCTCAAAAAGATCAAAAAAAAAATAATACTTATATTCATTTATTTATGTGTATGAGTGTTTTGCCTGCATGTATCTAAGTGTACCCATGTATGCAATGCCTGAAGAGGTCAGAAAAGAGCATTAGATCCCCTGGAACTGGAGTTATGGATGGTTGGTAGCTGCTGTGGGTGCTGGGAATTGAACTGGGGTCCTCTGCAAGAGCAGCCAGTGCTCTTAACCATGAAACCATCTCTCCAGTCCCTCAGCCTGCTTTCTTATAGAACCCAGGACAGCTTTCCAGGGCTGGCACCACTCAACAGTACGCTGGACCCTTCCTCATCACTCAATAATGAAGAAAATGCTCCACAGACATAGCCACAGGCCAAGCCAATGGAGGAAATTCCTCAGTTGAGGTTCCCTCTACCCAGGTGTGTCAAGTTGACAGCTGAGGTTATCCAGAACAGGGTTATAAGGTAGAATAAGATAAAAGAAAATCAAATAAATGGGTACCTTCTGTCTGGAAAGTTAAAGGAAGGCTTACTGTTAATAACAGTAGCTAATGATTATTAAGCATCTTTTCTTCATTCAACTAATTTTTTTTTTGGTCTTTTTGAGACAGGGTCTCCCTGTAGCCCCAGCTGTCCTGGAACTCATTACATAGACCAGGCTGGCCTTGAACTCACAGAGATCCTCCTGCCTCAGGGACTAAAGCTGTGTGCCACCACGCCGGGCTCATTCAATTAATTTTTAAAGCACACACTACATGTGGGGAAGCAAGACTCAACACTGGAAATAGGCACTGAAGAGCAATGAAGAATGTACATGGTTTCACAAACCTAATGATCTAACTATATAGATACAGTGATGTCCCCCCAGCCATGTCCCCATGTATGACTGTGGAGCTCACCCCTTCAGCTATTGGCCAGTGTTGAGAACTGGTATGTTAGAGAAACTGTCCTTAGCTGAAGAGCCCTGCTCACTTGTATATTTTCCCTATTGGGGGCAGTCTGCATCCAGTCACTAACAGATGGAAGTACAAAGGACAAATACTTTGTGCCCTAATTCTAGACAAGTCTGAGGGTCACCCTAGCTCCAAGTTTCCTGTGAAATTAGCTGAGGCCTCTTTGTGACTGCATCAAGGTGCAACATATCTCCCTGTCCAATCCTGCATCTGTCATTGCATCTGTCATAAAACACTATGAAATTTCCATGCATACCATTCATTTCAGACTCTACTTTGTGACTATCTTCCTTTTGTGTTGCTATAACAATACCTGAGACTGGTTAGTTTTCAGTAAACAGAAGTTTTTGGCTCGTGGTTCTGGAAGCTAGAAAGGAACCATTCCTCACATCCTAGTAGGCTCCCACCACTGTTGCATTGGGTACCAAATTTCCATCACGTGCTTTTCAGAGGGTACATTCAATCCATACCACTGACCTAACCCAGATGTATTTTTTTTAAAATCCCAGCCACAACCTGTGATGCTCTATTTTCTTATAATTGTTTATCACATTAGGAAAATGAGGCTTAAGGAGGCTGAGTGCCTTGCTGCACATCACACACCTAGCTGAATATCCAGCTGGGGTATGTGCCTACTTCTTACTGATTTCAGTGCATTGCCTCTTGACCTTCCCCTTCCACTGCCTCTCCCTGCCCTCTTTTTTTTTTTTTTTACCTCCCCTCCTTTCCTATCCTCTCTTCTTGTCTGTTGTGCAGTGATTTCCTCCAAGAGAAAAGTCTTTTATGTTGGAGAAAAGCTCCTTAATATACAGGATGTTCCAAGAGGAGGTGAAACATTCCATCCTGGAGGGAAGCTTGTTAAACTCAAGAAGTAAACAACTCAGTAGCTTCAGAAAGTCCTTGAAACTGACCAGATTCACTATGCCCTTCCCTCCCCAATCATGTAAAGGTAAGGACCATGGAGAGATACTCTCAGGCAAGCCAAGCTGCCCAGAAGACTTTCAGACCCCTGAGCTAGCTGGAAAAAGAGATTCTTCAACTTGTCTAGCTGTCTGCAGGTTGTGTAGAGCATTTCAGGTTTCCAAACTTCATGAGCTGCTTCCTGTGCTGGGGTGGACTTTGGTGATGCAGCTGTCTTTGAGTCATTTCTGCTCCTGTAAGTGACCCCTTACCACTGCTTCTGTAAGTAACCCCCCCCAAAAAACTCATTGGTTCATTAAGCTGGACTTTGGTGGAATCTTAACTTGGTCTGTTGTTGGTTCCCTGTCTTGAGTGAGTAGACATTTGTTCAGGTCCCCCCAGGAATAGTGCCATAACACTCTCCTGCATCCTCCTCCCCTAAACTCAAGGTAAAATGTTAAACTGGGCCTTAAGAGAAACTGAAGCCTTGGGTAAACCTGGGCCCTGAGGATGAATTCTCTCAGTCGTCAAAAGTTAGCCTAGATAGGAATCAAGTCATTTATTATTGATCCTAAAAAAAGCCACTGTCCTTTTATTCCTGAAGTATCTCTGTAAATGTAGCATATTGATTTCAGAAGAGGCAATTTAAGCCAATTTAAAATAACTGAAAATATAGATTTTGTTAAAAACTCAAATCCATAAAAGCATTTTGATTTCTCACGATTGGGGCCTAACTGCTGGCTCCCATCAACGAAAACCAAATGCTAACAAAGTACAGGAAAGCTTGATGCTATCAACACACTTTACCTTCGTGAGGCTGGATTCCACTCCTGACGATGAGGGTTTCTTTGGCACCGTCTGGCATTTATGTGTGTACTAGCTAACAGCGTATTTTCTTGTTCATTATTTCTCCAGTCAGGAGGTCTGAACATTCCTAATTTATAGATAAAAATAACCCTGGGATCCAAAAGGACTCAAGCGTCCTGGGTCACAGAGCTACACAGGAAGCACAGCCCACACTTGAGAACGCACCTGTCTCCCACCTACCTGTGGGAGGTATGTGAGCGGTAGCTGCATGCTCCCTAGGGGCCACTTCCTCCATGTTGATGTATGGTGCTGTGCCTGCTCCACAAGGGCTCTGTCTTCTGGCACTCATCTTCACATCCCAGCCAAATCTGGTGTTCCTCCTGTATCTTTCATCTGAGCTGGTAGGATGTTTCCACTCAGCCATCTTAGCCAAAAACACCAACCGTTCCCGAAATGTTCACCTTCCTATTTGCAACTTTGCTTTGTCCTCTGCTGTCTAAAGTTCCATTCTGTTTCCTGTACCAAAATAGTTATGCAGCCTGGTTGTTGCTATGTCCAGATCATCATCATGTTGGATCTATATCAATCCAGTTATCCCGGAAGTGCATAGAGTTAGTCTCTGGGCCTGGTTCTTTCCACTCGAGGAGGTGATGGCAAGCTGTGGAGTCTGACACCAGGCTGCGTGGGTTTGACCCCAGTTCCTTGGGCACACCAACCTACCTTGTCTAAAGTTTCTCAGTTGTTAAATGGGGGAAATAACAACACAACTCTATGGGACTGTTATGAGGACGAAATGAGGCCATGTGTCCTGGACACACAGTAAGCACTTAATACATGCTAGCTGTTGACTAATCCTCCTTGTGAGTACTAGAGCAATTGTCCTGAAATGTAAACCCAACTAGATTGCTTTTCTGTTTAAAGCTTCAGTGCTTCCCAGAACCTGCAGATACTTTTTAAAGTTCAAAAATATCTTTCCTTAAAAAAAGTGGAATTATGATGCATACTTTCTTTGATTTGGTTTGGATAAGTGTTCCCACAAGTATTAAGAGCATAGTTCCCAGCCCATGGTGCAAACTAGAACATGTGGGGGAAATTTCTTTTTTGGTCCTGTCTATTTGATGTTCCATGTCCTTCTTGTATTTATATGGGTATGGTTTTCCTTAATTTGGGGGAATTTTCTTTTACAATACTGTTGAATATCTGATCAGTACCATTTATCTGAGATTCTCCTTCCTCGATGAATATGATGAATTTGGTCTTTTCACAGTGTCCCACATTTCCTGCATACTCCATTCCTGTGTTTTTAAAATTTTTTCATACTCTGCTTGATTGGTCCAATTCTTCAAGTTTATCAATAGTCTTGATATTCTGCTTTCCATTTCATTCATTCTATTGATGAGACTTTTTTCTGTCATTTCAAATTGGCTTATTGAGGTTTTTACTTCTTCATTTCAGCCTAAGTTTTCAATATTTCTCTTTTGTGAATTCAGTCAGAAGTTTATCCCTATCTTCTTTTAGTTCTTTGATTTGTTTGTGTGTTCTTTAAATTTGTTGAATTCTTTGATAATGTTTATGATTTAAAAAAATGTCTGTGTCCTGGATGGTTGTTAGCTGTCATGTATTTGGAACTAAATCTGGTTTCTCTGCAAGAGCATTCAGTGTGCCTGTCCACTGAGCCATCTCTTCAGCCCCTTGATGTGTTCTTACAAAGAGAGTGGAGACATTTCACTTATGTTTCAGTTTGGGTTTCTGTGTGGTAGCTGGATATTTTTTGCTATGATTAATGACACATTTGGACTTGTTCTTGCTGCTGTATTTCATGGTTCCTGCTTTGTTTGCCTTCTCTGCTCTTTGGATGTATAACGATGCTTTTGGTGACATTTCCTTCTCTTCAGTTGATGAAACACATATTGCTGACATTCTTGTTACTTTTAATTAATATATATGCACATATTTTAAGAGCCCACATCTAGGCTTATTCTCAGTGTGTTTGATCTGATACTCTGATTAAACCTCTTCCCATAGGGTTGTGGTTCCCATTACCTTCATTTATGGAGCAGTGATAATCCCAAAAAACAAACTATGGCCCCATATAGGATCACCACATTTTATTTTATGAATTGAGGACACTAAAAAACCCATATGGGCAGGCAGGATGACTTATTAGGAAAAATGTTCTTGCTCCTAAGCCTAATGACCTGAGTTTGAACCTTAGGATTCACATAGCCAAAGACTCTTGTAAATTGTCGCCTGACACACACGCATACGCACGCACACACTCACATACGTACACTAAACGTAAGTTTTCCCATTTCACTAGAGATTTATGAAAATTTCACCATGGCCTGAGACTAAACTGAACACGAGCATTTAGCGCTCTTCCCCTTCCCTTTCCCACTGCCTCTTGAGTGATCCAAACTTTCCTTCTATCCTATCTCCCTCTTTCCCCCTCTCCCTTCAATCCCATCTTGTGCCTGTGTATTTACAAGTAGTATTCACTGGTGATCGAAATTCCATTTTCCTGTACTCTTCTGCACAGAAATCTATTTATGCAAGGGATGGATTTTTGAAGAATTTACATAATTCAAAATAACATAATTAAGATTAATCTCCTCACAGATCTGATGAAATTCTGGTGCTGGGTATTTCTGATGGTGGGTATTTCTGTTTACTAGCTCAAGTGTCAGTAGTGTAAACACTGCCTACAACCCACTTTGCATAACAGCATCAAAAATAAACAATTCCTGATGAATTAAACAACCCTTTTGAAATTGCATAATTTTGAATTTTGTGCGTAAGTTGGGGCTTTATTAATATTTTTGTACCATATACTTTCAAATTAACTCAATGTTTCGTAATATGCAATTGCCCTTCATTATCCTCCCACCTCTGATTTCTCATTAGTGCTTGATTATATTTGTGATAATAATTGCAATCATTGCCACAGGAACTTCACTCACTCTAAGAAAGGAGCTGCTGCTCTGATTGGGTAGAGCCAGGGAGCTCGGTGTATGGCAAGGTGAGTGATGAACTAAGAAGAGCATATTGCCGCAGAGGGATGTGCAGTTTTCCCAGTCCTGATGGTCACCTTAGGCTCCACATACATGTTCTCTAGGTCAGGACACTTTAGCAGCAGAATCCCTTGCTGGTATTGCTCCCTGTGCATCCAGTTCCCAGGTGGCAAACTTCTGTAGATAGGGCCTTTCAAGTCCTTTGGCTCTGCCTTGGTCCCTGCATCCTAGAGGAAAGGTCAAGGACAGTTTTGCCCCACAAACCCTGCCATCCTAGATTAAGGGCAGCAGATCTGACTTCTTAGATCTTGAACCAGTCTGTATTTCAATAAGGATTTACCTGAACATGAAGTGTTAGTTGTTTCTGCCTCTTTCTCTTCTTTGGAAACATGGTGCTTTGCTTTCTCCTGATGGCTGTTTGTTTGGATAACTCCCTCTGGAGAAAAGAGGGCTGCAAGGAGTGTAGAATTACTGTTCTTACTCCCACTCCAAGGTAGTTGGGGAGTTGGAGGGTGTTCTAGTTTGCTTCCTATTACTGCAATAAAACACTGACCCATAGCAACTTGGGGAGGAATGGGCTAATGCAGGTCACTTCCATCATTGAGGGAAGTCAGGGCAGGAGCTGAAGCAGAAACCACAGAGGAATGCTGTTTACTGGCTTGCTCAGTGGCCTGTGCTCAGCTAGCTTCTGTTTTTTTTTTTTTTTTCCAGATAATTACTTTTATTTTATTTTGGTTAATTTTAATTTTTTAATTTTTGAGAATTTCATACATGAGTATTATCTTTCTATTATTTCCCTCCCTCCCAGTCCCCCACCAGATCCTCTTAACTCTCTCTTAACTGCTTGTTCTCTTTGCTTATTTTAGTTATATGTGCATACCTACATTTACAGATACATACACATCTATGAATATAAATAAAATATACTGAGTCCATTTAGCGGTGCTCATGTGTACCTGTGTTTAGGGCTGCCTATTTGGGATTAAATAACCTCTCAGGGAGCTATTCCCTAGGGAAAATGGATTCTCCCTCCCTCAGCATCCATTGATTGCCTGTAGCTCTTCATCTTGAGGTGGGACACAGTGACATTTCCCACCTTGGCATGTCAGCTGGCTTTTCATTATGCAGATCTTGTTAGACTACCATACTATGGAGATTTCACTGGTGTAACTTCCCTATCATGTCTAGAATGTATTAACTAGAAGCAGGTGTCCTGTCCTCTTGGCTCTTACATTCTTTCTGCCCCTCTTCCATGATGTTCCCTGAGCCTTAGCTGTAAAGTTTACATTGTAGATGTGCCTCTTAGGGCCCGGCATCTCACAGTCATGCATTTTATGCATTTGACCAGTTGTAGAAGTTTGTAATAGTCTCTCTCATCTGTTTCAAAAAGATGCTTCTTTGAGTAGTGAGAGGCACAGATGCCTGTAGCCATAAGCATATGTATTTAGAATATAGTAAGTATTGTTATGTTACTATCAAATTATGTTGATTTAGGGAAGTGACAGAAAGAGGTTTTTCTCTAGGGTCTATGATTTCTCCAACCATGTATGCTTGAGTATGTTTACAGTACCATGCATGATTCCTTCCATTCAGTGGATCTTCAGTTCAATTAGACAACTGTTATGACCATCAAGATAATGTGATATTTCGCTGGTCTGCTTATTGTGGTTTGTAGACTTTATACCTAGGTAGGACCATTGATTGGTTTTCTCCCTTGGCACCTTGCATAGTATCTTCTGATGCTTTGAGAGCTAGTCTACAGGGAGGAGGCTTCCAGGTTAGTTCCAGCTCCATTGCTCCAAGCCCTGTCTGAAGCTTGTTGTATCTTCAGCAATAGGGTCTTACCTTCAAGTTCTAGGAGGCAATCAAGGCTGTAGCAATATCCTGTATTATATTGGGAGTCTCATGGACTACCTTGACCAGCACCTCAAAGGGAGGTTTCCCATGCCTAGCACTGTGATTTTTGTTATATAGCTATCAGCTATACAGATACACTCACATTTATATGATATGTGTATTTTCCAGTAGGCTTATGAAATAATACATTTCCCTTTGTTTTTTTCACAACAGTTAAGCATTATTTCTCTTTCCTCCTTCAGCCCCTGGAGTGATGGCTCAGTAGTTAAGAGCACATACTGTTCTTGCAGAGGACCTGAATTCAGTTTCCATCAAGTGGCTCACAATTCCAGCTCCTGGAGGACCCAGCACCTCTCTTGCTTCCTCAGGCACCTGCGCTCACATGCACATACTCGGGTACCTTTCTTATACAGCCCAGACCCAAATACTTTGAGATATTTCTGCCTACAGCGGGCTAGGGCCCACCCACATCAATCATCAATCAAGATAGTGCCTGACAGACATGCCCTCGGGCCAAACTGATCTGTGCCATCCCTCAATTGTAAGCCCCTCAGGTGAGTATGGTCCCTGACAAGTTGACAGCTAGATTGAACTAGAACCGAAGGTGATGGATTTGTCCTTTTCCTACCCTTCAAATGAAGGTGGGGAAGTTCAGGGGTCATTCTTATTTATCTTTTTCTGTAGGAAACCAGGATGCCAGGCCCTAGGGTCAGATGAGCCTAAAACTTTTAAGTCCAGGCTGCATTCTCTACTAAAGGGAGGGGCACTGAAAACAGTAGCTCTGATAATCCCTGTCTTGCAGAACACTGCCAGACTGGTAGGAGAAAACTGGCCTGGTAATAAGTGCAGGCTCCCTGCTCTGTGGGAAAGTGTCTTGGTCAACAACCCTTAGCTCATCTCCTTGTCCTGAACAAATAACTCAGCTATCCTTAGCTAAGAGATTAGGCCAGGTTAAAGGTTTACTCCTGAGCTAAAAGCTAAAAGTTCATGTTTTAGCTCTAAGAAAGAAAACATTGTGGCCAATAAATTACCAGATGGGCATTGATAAACTTGAGTAAAAGTTTAAGCATCCTTCTGGTGCCAACTAACAGACTAAATGTCCTGTTTCTTTGTACCTAAATCTTTGTATGTGACTGCCATATCCCACATGACTGCTAGTTCCTTGGGATGTATAAAAACCATTGGAGTTTTAAAATAAATCAGCTTGTTGAAAAGACACCGGTCCCAGGGTCCAAGACTATGTCATTGATCAAGTCTCTCTGCCCCAAAGTCAGTAGGTCCTCCACTAAGCAAAGCAAACCTGAGTCCCCACAATTTTCACTGAAAACATGGCTCGTCCTAATGCTTAATATTTTTTGCTTGACTAAGTGAACTGTTCATCTTAAATCATTACCTCTGAGCCTGCATCTTCCTTCTGTCTAAAGGAAGTATCTTCCATACTATATAATTTCCCCTCTATGTGGATAGGGGCTATCTGGCAATGTCTCTTACTGTGCCCCCTCTGGTACCTCAGGAAGATACTGTTCACCTCAAATTCTATTTTCCAGGATTAAATACTCTGAACACATTCAATATCTTCATGTGATTCTGTGATCCAATAAGTCAAATCCTTTTCTTTTTAGTTGGAGGCTCTCCAACTCCTGATCCTCCTGTAGCTGTGGAGGCCGAAAATACAAGCCGAATCTAGAGGAAGGATTGCTCAGTGGTATCTTTGTATCCTTATCTCCCAGCTCAGCATCCCTGGTCTCAGCTCTGGACACTCTCTTCACTCATTCCATTTGTTGCTCAAGGCTGTCCTCATGAGCTTTTCTCTATTTTCAGCAGGTCATTGACCCACTTGTACTTGTGGGTTTTGTTTTGGCTACAGTCTAAATATCTTATAGCTACAGCCTGCTAAGCTGCATATTTTGATTTTGTGATTTGCTGAGCTCAAATACAACATGCTAAATTATATTATGGGCTTTCAGCAAATTTGCCCAAATATTCATAAAAATATTGGTAACTATTATATTACCAATGAATGTTATACATTTATTTGGCACCTTGTTTTAGACCTGTGCTATCCAGTTCAGCATCTACTATCCATATGCAACTCTCAAAAAGTAAATGATTGAAATTAAATTAAAAAATTCAATTTTTCAGTTACACTGGACACCTATTAAATATTCAGCAGTCTCATGTGACTGGGGATACCATGTTGGATAGCAAAATTTAAATATTCTTTCATTACAGAAAGTCTGTAGGGTAGCATGAGTCAAAGTTTTCCAGTTCGAGGAGCAGTTTTGGAAAGAAAAAGTAGTTGTGTTGGTGATCTCAAATTACAGAATAAAAGGTACTTGTGTGTAGTAATTCCTGATGTTTACAATTCTGAGAATGTCTATTTAAGTTTTTCCTATTATAATATAAAACTTCTAGTTTACATAGTTTTTATTAAATTATAGGAAATCTCTCATTTGTTCATTCCAGACAAAAACAAATGAATACCCTCTCTATTAGTCAGAGTTCCTTAGTTATAACAAAATACCTATGATAATCAGCTGATAACAAAATTTATTTTGGCTCACAGTTTGGGAGGCTTCAGTCTTTTATTGATTCATCCATCATTTGGGGTTGATGGTGAGGCAGCACATCATGGTAGGAGTTTGTGGCAAGGAATAATATCCAGGATACAAAAGAGAAAGAAGGGGCTGAGGTCCCACAATCCCCTTTATGTTCCCAATGACCTAACGACTTCCCACTAGATCCCACATCCTGAGTCTACCTCTCAATAGCACCACTCTGAGAACTAAGCAGTTAACATATGGACCTTTGGAGACATTAAAAATCCAAATGACAGCACTATCTATAAAGAAACAGATATAACACTGAGCTGACAAAATCCTAGACCAAATCTTTGAAAATGATTTTTTTTTAATTTTAGTGACCTTATTACAGGTACATTCATATTTTCATTTATGCATGTTTAAAATTCTTTTGTTGAATTTTTGTGCATTTCATAATACATCCTAATCATATTTAGATCCCTTCCCTCCATGGCCTTCCACCAGATTTCATGTACTCTGTCATATATGTTAAGACCTATTGAGTCAAATTTGTGTCCTCAAATGTTCCTCAGTGTGTGTCCATCCACTGGAACCTGGTCAACCTATCTAGCATCACTCCCTTCAAGAAGGCCAACTTTTCCTCATCCAGCAGTGATCAGCTGCCAATAGTTCCTCAGTAAGTTTGGGGCTTCTTACCCATTTCCCCAGTTCTATGCTGAGTTTTTGTCTGGTTTAAGTTTGCATGGGTCTTGTGTACGCTGTCACCATTGCTGCAAGTTCATATGAACAAGTTCCCAGCCTCCTGGAAAACTGTTTCCTTGTGGTCCTCTACCACTCTCCCCTGGTTTGTATAGTCATTCTGTGCCATCTTCTGCAATGGTTCCTGATCCCTGGGAGGTAGAGGTTTAATATAGGAGTCCTATCCAGAGACACACACTCTGAATTCTTTTTTAAAAAATTAATTAATTATTTATGTGTGTGAGTGTATTGCCTGCATGTATATAGGTGAACCCATGTCATGCAATGCCGGTGGAGGTCAGAAGAGGGAGTGGAGTCCCCTGGAACTAGAGCTATAGATGGTTGTTAGCTGCCATGTGAGTGCTGGGAACTGAACCTGGGTCCTCTGCAAGAACAGCTTAACTTCTGAGCCATCTCTCCAGCCCCTCTGCATTCTCTTATTCTCTACCTTATAGCCAGTTGTAGCTTTCTGTGTTAACCACCATCTGCTGCATAAGGAAGCTTTGCTGGTGAGACTTGAGAGATACATTAATACTCTTTGCTTCCTGCTCTGCTATGTTCCTAGAGCCTTAGGTATAGAGGCTACATTGTAGATGTGTCACTGTGGACTGGGCATCTCTCAGATACTTATTCTCTGTACTTGACCAGTTGTGGAACTCTGTAATAGTCTCCATCTGTTGCAAAAGCTTCTTTGACTGGTGAAAGGTATACTTGTGTATGACAATAAGGATATACATATTTAGCATACAGTAAGAGATTACAGTTGTCTAGGGATGTGACAGATGTAGGTTTTTCTCTAGGACCTATGACTTCTTCATCCCTGTGTATTTTACTATGTTTACAGTACCACACATTAGTTCCTTCCTATTGAGCGGGTCTTAAGTCCGATTAGATAGCTGTTGATTATTCACCAACATAAAAGAGCCACTACTGCACCAATAGAGATAGTTTGCCACACTGGTCATTGTTGTGGTTATTAGGCTTTACAGCTGGGTTGGACCACTGATAGGTTTTCTCCCTTAGCAGCCTGCATGGTATCATCTGAAACTATGAGGATAAACTAAGCTAGTCTTAAGGGAGGAGGCTTCCAGGTCATTTCCAGCTCCATTGTTCCAAGTCCTGTTTAAAAGTATGTCCTGTTTTCAGCAATAGGGTCTTACCTTCATGTTCCGGGAGGCAACAAGGACTGTGGCAATAGCCTGTGTAATTTAGGAGTTTTTTGGACTACGCTGTCCAACAACTTGAAGAGAGGTTTCTTCTGTCTGGCACTGTGTTTCTGGTTATGCAGTTTTCAGCTATAAATATGCATATCAATAATATGTATTTTCACTAGGCTTTTGAACTAATACATTCCCCTCTGGTTTTTTTCATACCACCTAATTATTTTTTGTCTCTTCCCTCTCTCCCCTTGTATAATCCTCCCTACTCCCTTCCCAGTTAAAGTACTCCTGTTTTCCTCATTTCCCCCTTGATAACACCTGTCTCCTAACGATCCCCCTCTCTCAACCTCGTCCTTCCTCTTGTTTACCTTTGTGGTTTCTTGTATAACTTTCCCTTCTTCCTTCCAGTTAAATACCCACTTTTCCTCATTTACCCCTTTATAACACCTGTCTCCTATGATGCCCGTTTCTTGAACCCCTTCCCCTTTACCCCCATGATTTCTTTCCATTTCCCTGGCTCCTGTGGTTACATTAGGATATGAACTCACTTGGAGGTAGGATTCCCATGTGAGAGAGAATGTGCATCTGTCTTTTTGAGTCTGTGTTAGAACAAACTCACAGTCAACATTCTAAATGGAGAAAAACTTGAAAAAATTCCCATTGAAATCAGGAACCAGACAAGGCCTTCATTCCCACCTTGTTTAGCACAGGCCTTCAGGTGGTGTCAAATATTTTCTTCCAGACTTCCTTTTTGTTTTCATTAGGCTCTCTCAGGATTATTTAATTTATAAGCTAGAAGAGACCTTGGAGTTCATTGAGTCCTACCCTTTCATTTCCTAAAAGCCTGAACAAAACGCACAGGACTCACTCTGAGATTTACAGGTACTTAAAGCAGAGCTAACCTCAGGGTCTATGTCTCTCTCTCTCTTTTTTTTTTTTTTTTTCTTCTGGTTGCCCCTCCCCCCGCCTTATTTTAAACCAATGCTCCCAAAATTTAAAAAAAAAAAAATCATCTTTTGTCAAATAAATTCAGGCAAGAATGAGTTAATCAAATTTAAATAGCTTTCTGTGCTATGAAATTCTTTAAGATGAGTCTTTAGGATAGAGATTTGTGATTGTGAAACCCTGAGGTGAGGATATACTGCATTCAACAACTCCAAACATATTTGAAAATGGAATTCTATATTTACACAGAACTATGTAAATGTGGCATTATCATTTCTTCAAAGCCAGAGGTCCTTGTATATTTTCATGGGCAATTAAATACTCCTTAAATATCTATACTTTTCTCCTTAACTGCTGGGAATTCTTCTTTTTTTTTAAAGACTCCTTAATTCTTGGATCATCTTTACGAAACGAGGTTAAAGTGCCAGGCATTTAAAAATTGCTCTTCTTTGGCCTCCAACATTTTCCCCAAAGGCTAATATATGTGTAGGGTTTCTGGCATTTTGCTTCATGTTGGAGCTGGATTCCTATTTATGAAACCTTTAGATTTGTTTTATAAATGTCAAGGTTAAATGGAGGTGAAATCAAACAGTTCTAGGAAAGCCAAGAGGCAAATGCTCATCGTTAATCCCCGTCTATTCTTGGGCACTTAGCTTCGTTCAGCCATTAACATGCAGACACTGTTATTAGCACATAGACTCCCAATCACCCAGTGTGCATTAGCCAAATTAGATGTGTTGATTAAAGATACAAATTATGTGATATGTGTTTATATATCAAAATAAGATGGTTTTCGCTCGACAGGAGAATATTACTTTGCTGTGTGTGTGTGTGTGTGTGTGTGTGTGTGCGAGAGAGAGAGAGAGAGAGAGAGAGAGAGAGAGAGAGAGGGGCA
>NW_008331789.1:2819806-2831622 GCF_000622305.1 Nannospalax galili
TTTTAATATATAAAAAAGTAGTCTGTAGCAAAAACCTATTTTCTCCTATTTGTCATGGCATTACAGGGAGATTTAAAAAATATTAGTGTGACTATAATGTGAAATTCCTAATAAGTGTGAAATCAGTTGAGACATCAAATAAATTAAACATTACAATAGCCAAATGGGCCCTTGTAGTATATTGCTGAGTAGAAACTCCTATGTCACTCAGTGAAAGTGAGAGTCTAGCTGGACCGTGTAATCTTAAGGAAGTCTCATTTAGTGAGATGTCTTTAATGGAACTGATAAACTATATCACCTTTCAGAATACAACCATACATGTGGGTACCTATTGGGAATAAGGGGCTATAAAGACTTTGTAATGTATCAGAATTATTCTTTTGCCTTCTGTAAAATTTGTAAGACAGACTAGAAGAGAGATGAGATGTTCTGTATTACAAAAACATAAAAACAATAGTGAAGATGATCTTGAATAATATGATGATAATATCTTGAATAATAAATCCATGTAGTTATTGCAGCCTGTGCCCCTGTCTCTTAGCTACATCCATTAGGCTGTCAAGGCTTGGTTTTCTACACTTGCAGTTTACCAGATATTCCCCTTGGTCATCAGGAGGCAGGGGCTACCTTCTAGGACACTTCCAACCTTTTATTTTTAATTACTTTCTGTAGAGGAGATGAGCACAATTCTCAGACATGTAGCTTTTATACTGATATTTTCTCCAAGGAAGAAATGCATATACAGTAATTAATTTTCTTTGGCCCTTTAACCTTATTTCATCAAACCAAGATTGCCATGGAAAACCAAACACAGAGCTGTTATATGTACACCAAGGTAGATGCTTCTGTTTAAACAATGACACATTGTGGTTTATAAGATGTATTGAGACTGAGATGCAAAATTCTGAAAAAAATTTGCATCATGAATGAAACATGGACAGATGGCTTCTGGGCTCGTGTGTTTTGTCTCCAATATTTCCAGTGTTATTCCTGAGTTTGCTCGTCACTCTTATAATATCACAATTGGTGGTATATGCAAGAGTTTTTCTTTCTCTTTTTTTTCTGTAATTATGTATTTGATTCTTTTACATTATTCAGCTTTTCCTCTCTGCAAGCATGTCCCAACCTAATTGTAAGATATTTTGTTATTAGTTTTTCTGATCTAAGACACAGTAGTGACCCTTGCAATGAAGAGGTATCAACAGGCCATTCATTGATCCGTTTGTGTATTCATTTAACAAGAGAATATGTATACTGAACACCTACTCTGTCCCGAGCAGGGAGAGACCAGCTAATATAGCAGAGGTTCTCTTGGCAAACGGTTGCAACACAGGGTAAGAAATAATAAGATGCACTGATCCCAGGGTGCATGGGAGCACAAAGAAGCCTCTGTAATGGAGGCTGGAATCAGGAAAGGCTTCATGGAGACAGTGGAGTGAGTGATTTTGGATGAGGATTTAAGTTGGAGGTAGAGGTATGGATCAGATCTTGAATTTTTAATTTAAGAATCTGCTCAGTCATTTTTCTTGTTATTGAGTCAGTAAGCACTTAGAGAAAAACTAATAATACATACTCACATAGGACCAAACATTGTTCTAAATTCTTATGAGCCATTTAATATTCATAACCTGTTAGGTGAATATTATTGGCATCTCATCTTTCACCTAGCACTTGGACTTGGAGTGGTTAGAAAGTTGCTGAAACCCTGCAGTTGCTAAATGGGATTGAAACTGCACATAGTATCTTGACAATCGTGCTTCACATCAACTGCAGTTCTAGTCTATGGTGATGACAGACAGCACCTGCTCTTATCATCGCTGCTCATACTCTCTCTCACTAGCTATTAGTTGTGCTGATGAAGAGGAAGTCTTCAGCCCTGTCTTCTTACTATGGCGTAGGCAGGATGCTAACAGGAGCGGAATATGCCCTGAAACTGATCCTAAGTAGAAGCAACAATGACAGCAGCATGCACCCCCGTAATGCAGAGATACACCAGCTAGGAGTGCCCCGATATTGGCTTTACCAAATTAGGTCTGTTGACTAAACATACAAATTTTATATATATGCATAATTTGTAAATACAAATTGCATGTGTTTTTGTATTTGGCTATGTTGTAGAACCATGTGAAGAAGAACCTGAAAATTTTTGTGCTGTACATGTCTTGGGTCTGGCTGCGTGATCTTGATTTCCATAAACTGAACCTTCATTTTCAGTAGGTCTTAACAGAAAATGGACTTTAGAACAAGAATTTTGTGTTTAATTTAAAAACAAAGGCACATGATTTTCCTTGGTGACTTTTTCATGGTGATGTGTTAATTCATCTTTTAATTCCCTTTTAGAAAGGGACCATCAGTCAGTCCACTCTTTAGACGTTCTGTGTGATCATTAATGTTAATTGTCCATTTCGATTAAGTTTTGAAGCACCCGTGAGACTCGCCTTTGAGTGTACCTGTGAGGGTGCTCCAAGGGAGGAAAAAGCAGCCAGCCTGTGATGTGCACCACGTCCATCCCTCTCTGCTTCCTGTCTGAAGATGCAATGTGAACAACCACATCACACTCCAGCTGCCATGCCTTCCCTGCCAAAAACATGAGCACAGATAAATCCCTGAGTTTCTTCTTGCCAGGCATTTCGTTATAGCAACTAGAAAAGTAGCTAATACAAAAGTTGTTGCTGTGACTATCTGACCATATGGCTTGTAGGCCTTTGAAGTGGGTTTATAGGAGGAGTTTGGAACTGTGGGCTAGAGTAATCTTAGAATGCTGTAAGCAGAGCCTTTGGGGACAGTCTGGTTGGAACTAGGAAGAGCAGACTGCAACCAGATATGTGAACAGTGACTTCCAGCCTCATGAGGTCATGGAGGGGAACAAAGACTGCAGGAACTGAGATAGAGGTCATTGGCCTTATATTATGGCAAAGAATCTGTGTTCCATAACATTCTGAAAATCTGAGTGACGCTGAATATGAAAGTAATAAATTAATCTGTTTGGCAGAGTAACTCTCAAGCCGGCCCTGTCATTTTGGCTGTGCTGTACTTCTTATTGCTCCTAGCCAGCTCTACCGTGAGAAATCATGAAGTGGGACAGAAAGATAGTGCGCAGCATGGTGAGGAGAGGCCAGGCTAACCTAAAGCTGGGGATGTAGCAGCTGTGGAGAAAGTGGGGTCAACTATTAAGGAGATTAGAACAATTAAGGAGGAAACTCTCACTCAGCACTGGGACAACCAATAATGGTGCCTTGAGGGAAATACCCAGTCATAGAAAGCTCCAGGATATATAAATGCAGACTCATGCAACATGCAAGTGTCTGAACACAGTGCTGCTGCAGGCAGGGCCTGTTTTAAAACAACCGCTTAGGGAAATGCCAGGCATCCTGAGGCTGCTGCAGCTGTGCTAAGTGGGGACCACTACATCTCAAGCTGCCGGTAGAACTTGGCATCATCATCATCCGTGTGGTGTTGGTTTTGCAGGCATTTAAGTGCAAAATCTATGGGACCATAAAAGCTTTCACCAAGGTTCCAGAAAGTGCCTAATTTGTTGATCAAATACCCTGTAAGGAGCCCCATGTGGTTGTTAGAGTGAAGTCTAAGTTTCAATAGAGACCTCAGGATGTTGATGACAGCACTGTGGGATGCCCACTGAGGAAGGTTACAGGCACAGAGTAGAGCTGGTCCAAAAGACAGTCTACATGTGCTTCAGTTTGTAACACTGCCGGACTATTCAAACCCACTGCAGCCTAGTTGATTCTACCCTGTGCCTAGAGGCCAGACATGGAGATGCAGGGTTTGGTGTTTGCCTTACTGGGTCTAATTTGTTCCTTGCTATCTCCATTTCTCCTTTTGGACTAGGAAAGTTTAATCTGTGTAAATTCTTTTTTTTTGAGACAGAATCTCACGTAGCCCAGGCTGGCCTCAAATTCACCATGAAGCTGAGGATGACCTTGAACTTCTGATTCTCCTTCCTCTACTTCGTCAGAACTGGGATTCCAGGCATGTGCCACCATGCTTGCCTTTATGTTCTCCTGGGGATCAAACCCATGGCTCTGTGTATGCTAGACAAGTACTCTACAAACTAAGCTACGTCCCTAGCCCTTATAATTTGATTTTTGATTTTACTGGGTCTCACAATTTACAATGTTATCTTGAGTCTCAGAGCATACTTTAAACAATGTTGGAACTGTTAAGACTTAGGGGACTGAACTAAACATATTTTGTGTTATGAGTTGGCCATGGGCCTTTGAGGGCTAGGGGTAGAATGTTACAGTTTGAAAGTGTGTTTTCGGGCTGGAGAGATGGCTTAGCAGGTAAGAGCTGCTCTTGCAGAGGGTCTGGGTTTTGTTCCCAGAACCCACATGGTGACTCACAACTGTCTGTAGGTCCAGTTCCATGTGATCTAATGCCCTCTTCTCTTCTGGTCTCTGTGGGCACTGGATGCACATGACACACTTACATACATGCAGGCAAAACATTCATACATGTAAGAAATGGAAATAAATTTTTTGGGGGTCTTTTTGAGACAGGGTCTCCCTGTAGTCCCAGCTGTCCTGGAACTCACAATGTAGACCAGGCTAGCCTTGAACTCACAGAGATCCACCTGCCTCTGCCTCCCGAGTGCTGGGACTAAAGGCGTGTGCCACCACTCCCGGCAGGGAAATAAATCTTAAAGTGATGTGTTTGGGTGTTAAATTGACAAGGGTGGACTCCTGATGGTTAATCTTCATTTTCTTTTTAAAAAATTTCCTTATTTTTACTTTTTATGTGTATGAGTGTTATGCCTGCGTGTGTGTAAGTACACCTGTGTTGTGCAGTGCCCTCAGAGGACAGAAGATGGTATCAAATCCCCTGGAACTGGAATTATGGGCAGTTGTTAGATACCAGGAGGGTGCTGGGATTTGAACCCGTGTCTTCTGCAAGAACAGCCAGTGCTCTTAATCTCTGAGCCATCTCTCCAGCCCGAATCTTCATTTTCAGCTTCACTGGATTTGGAATAACTTAGAAGACACACCTCTCGGCATGCCTGTGAGGGCATTTCCTGAGAAGTTTGAATAGGGGAAAGCTCCTCTAATGTGGATAGTGCCATCCCATGGGCAGGGAAGCCAGACTGAATAAAAGGAGAGAAAGCAGGCAGCCTGACAGGCACCAGCGTCCATCTCTCTCTGCTACCTGATGGAAGATGTAACATGGCTGGCCACCTCTGCCATTTTAATGCCCTTGCTGCCAGACCTCCTCTGCCATGATGGACTACATCCCTTCCAATTGTTGATGCAAATCAGCCCTTTCCCCCATAAGTTGCTTCTGGCACAGGTCAGAGCAAGCAGAAGAGTAACTAGTAACATACTAATTGCTCTTAAGATGAGACAATCATAACTTTCAGTTCCCTGTTGTCACTAAATGAGAGTAAGTCTGATTACAGACACACTGCAGAGAATGCTTAGGTGTATTAAATGCAATTGTATTTTATTAAAAATTTAAGGTAGCATATGAAATAATGGATTTCATTGCAACTTTCCACACATATATATCATTGTACTTGGTTCATATTTTCCTTCGTTACTTCTCTTACCTCCCACTGTCCTCTTCCTCCAAGTACTTCTGTTTTTATGTCACATATCTGTGACATGGGGCAGAATCATGCATGCCTGTCTTTGTTATCCCCATTACCCTCTTTTGCTCCCCTCCCTTTGAAATTTAGACTCAGAACATGAGAGAAAACATGTGATACTAATCTTTCGGAGTCTGGATAATTTTGCTTAACATGATCTCTGTTATGAATGAAATCTTCCATCCATTTTCCTGTAAATAACAGAATTTCATTCATCTTTATGACTGAATAAAACTCCATTGTGTATGTGTGTGTGTGTGTGTGTGTGTGTGTGTGTGTATATATATATATATATATTATCACATTTTGCTTATCCCTGTGATACTGGGCATCTAGGTCAATTCTACAACTTTGCTATTATGAATAGTGGCACAACAAAGTATCTCTGTGGTGTGCTCTGCTAGATTTTGGTATATTTCCAGGAGTAGTAGCTGGATATTAAAGATTATTTTGACTTAGGGTATTTTTAACATACAATATGATTTTAACCCCTCCATGAATCAAGAAGTATCTGTAATACCAGAAATACCAGAAAGACAGGCTTGGCCCAGACTGGAGAGAACCCTAAATATCCACACTGGACATTTAAACCAATGGTGTAGATATGGTTCAAGTGTCAGTTAAGTACAAGGCCCTGAGGATTCAGAGACAAGCAAGTTGCCACTTCAGACAGTCTGGCAAGGTGTAGCCACCACCCTCAAAAGGCCTTTGACTCAGGAATTCTACATGATAAAACTTCTTCCCAGATATGAGTCTTTAGGGAACTACAAGACGTGTTATTTAGCCACAAAAAGTTGTTATAATGTTTCTTATAATTTCAGAATGTAGAAACTACATGAATGTCTAATCATAAATAGGTAAATATAGATCAGCCTTACCTTTAAAAGTTGTTATAGAAGAATATAAGAAAATATTTACTGCTATGGAAATATGTCAATGTTGGGTGAAAAATAAACATCATGAAGTAATATATACTAAAAGTAAGATAAAATAAAACAAATATAAAAATAATATAGGCAAATTCCTAGCCTTACAAATGTGGGATATATATCTATACACAGTCATATATTTATGCATGTCTTTTTTGTATGTATGTGTGTATGATTGTGTGTGTGTGTGTGTGTGTGTGTGTGTGTGTGTGGTGGGGAGTTGCACATGAACATATCTGCATGTGGAGGCCAGATATCAACATCAGTATTTGCCTCAACTGCTCTCTACCTTATTTTTTGAGACAGGTTCCCTAACTGAACCTGGAGCTCACTGATTCAGCTAGACTGGCTGGCCAGCAAGCCCTAGGGATCCTCCTGTCTCTACCTCCCCAGTGCTGGGATTATAAGCACATGCCACCATGCCTGGCTTTTTATGTGGATACTGGATATTAAACTCAGATCATCATGCATGACAAGCACCTCACTGACTGAGACACTGCCCCATTCCTATATGACTTTCTATTATTGAATATTATAATGACATCTGAATCTTATCTGGTAGCTATGCAAGTATATGGGGTGATATTAGAGTTGAATGGTGGAGAACTTTATATAAAGATTTATCAAGTCCTAAAATACTTGCTGAGTGCATATAAAAAATAAAGTTGAAATTGACCACTTTAAAATTTGTTTGGGGGCCGAGACTATAGTTCAGGGATATAGTACTTGAGTAAGTAAATAAATAAATGGAAAAAAAATTTAAATTTGTATCTCTGGTTGTTGATTTGGTGCGTGTTTTTGCTTCCAGAGCTTTGCTGGAAGCTTTTCTTTCTTTTTCTTTTGGTCTTTTTGAGACAGAGTGTCTCTTTAGCCCCCGCTAACCTGGAACTCACTATGTAGACCAGGCTGGCCTTGAACTCATACAGATCTGCCTGCCTCTGCCTCCTGAGTGCTGGGATTAAAGGTGTGTGCCATTGATGCTGAGCCAGTAGCTTGCACTGTGCTCTTCGTTTCCCAGGTTTTCTGACGTCATCTAAATTTATAAGTCAGAGTTAGAGATTCCTTTTAAAGAATTGGCCAAATCTGCACTCATTTTAAAAGTGAACATCTTTCTTAAGGGATAAAATATCATTTACATTTTTCAATTTAACTTCGCAAACAAGATTGGACCAAGGGCCTTTTGGACTTCAGGGGGCTCCCAAAGTCCTGAGTGCTGACGGAGAACCAAGAGCTAGAGAAAAAAACACAGAAGGCACAGTTTGCTATTGATGTTGGAAAGCTAATCTTAATGTTTGCGTATTTTTCTTATTGCTATCAAAAGAGGACTGGCTGCCTAAACTCCAGTGAATAATCAGTTTCTGTTAAATAATACTTAACTGGGGGGGATTAGACTGAGATGCCTCAGCAGTATTGAGATTCTTTATATGCAAGTTGAAGCCCAGTATAAAATAGAAAGATGAGACTTCAGCTTAACTAATTAGAAACTAATTAGAAACTGATTACTAATCTCTTGAGTTTTTAACCAATCAGAAACTACCAACCAACCTCTGTCTTGGGACTTTCTACTTTAATAAATATAGTTTCTCTGTCTGACTTCCACAAACACCTTAGAAATGTTTTTCTCCCCTACCCTCTAGAAAGCATTGAAGCATTTGCTGTATGGTGATGCCTGGTTTATGCATCCATGAATGCTTAAATAAACTTGAGAAAGTTTAGTGTGCCTAGCTTCATCTTATATTCTTAAGCATGTATTCTGAGCAGAGCCCAGCAACTACATTCTGACGTCCAAAGCTAATGGGTTCAGTTCAGATTTGCTGACGGTAAGAATGCGTATGTGCAGCATAACTGTGCTAAATACAGTTTCTCTCCCCTTATATAGGGTCAGCAACTGTGGCTTATTCACCATTCACTGTAAGCTGACTCCCAGGGAGTCAGGACCTTGTTTAATCCTTTCTGCTTGCATGTGGGAAGAGCCTGTGAACTGCTTCAGAGTGAGAATAAGGAAAGGTGTTAGTATTCAGGACTCTTTCTTGGCAGCCTGCAGAGATGCACCATCCTTACTGGCTTTGAAAACATGACCTGCCCTGTTAGAGTCATGTGGAGAGGACCCTGTGGCCAGGATCTTGCAGCAGCTTTTAGGAGCAGAGAGCTGTCCTCAGGTGAAGCAGGGAAACCCAGATTTCAGCCAGAGAGGCACCTGTGCTCGATTCACTTCTATTGGTCGGCTTTTGGCAGGTGTTGGCTGGAGGCTGCTTTTAGCAACACATTCCCTGTGACATAGGTCTCCAGTGATTGGGTACAACATAGCAACTGCTTCTTCCTGGCTAGCAGAAGAGCAGGTTTTAAACAAGCCTGCCGGTGATTCAGGGTCTCATACAACATTTCAGAGCCATAGGAGTGTCCCATGATTTTTACCACATTCTATAGTTTACAAGCAATTGCTAGTCTGTCCTCAAGGGGAGATGACACAGTTGAAGAGGACCAAATAGTATACAGAGAAGAGATTGGGCAACATAGAGCTAACTGGACAAGCTGCTTTGGGGGGTCACAAGCAGGTTGGAGGAATGCCATGAAATTCCTTGCACACAAGGAGCTGTGTGGAGGTGTCATCCAGCACACTGACTGACACCACAACCTCAAGTTCATCTTGAGCTTGTTATTCCAAAACCCAGAATGTCCTTGAAGATAGTCAGTAGCCATAGCAGGACTTTGTACCTAGATAATAACTGGGGAATAGTAGCTGGGAAAAACATTTGTGTCCTGTGAGAAATCACGTACTGTGCTTCTGTTTCTCATGCTGTAATTGTTTTGCAAGGCCAAGGAAAGGAAAAGCCAAAGAGCACTGGGGGCTGTTCCCCTGGGCGGGTGCTGAATCCTCTGCTATCTTTGAATTAAGCATTCCCTGTGTCCATGGTTACTTTCACGTCTGAACATCAACACACAGTGACCACCAGGAGACACAAATCATTGAGGGCCGCACTATAAAACTAGCGATATGGTTATAAAGCCTCAGTGGGGTTTTAAGTAGTTCAGTGCTTTCTTAGACTTACCTCCATATGAAAATCCCTATGCAGTTACAAAATGGAAAAGATTTAAAAATCTATTTCAGGCTTTCACAATGATGTATGGTGGTATCCATACAATAGGTAAAAATGAGTAAATAGGTTCATGGTGATTCAGATGTGTAGCCATGATTGAAAACAACTCTCATGTGTCATTGTAAAAAATTTTATTGCATATATTTGTGTGTGTGTGTGTGTGTGTGTGTGTGCACGCACATGCAGAAGTCATAGGATACCTTCAGGGAGTTGGTTCTCTCTACCATGTGGGTCCTGTGGATTAAACTCAGGTCTCATCAGGCTTGGTGGCAAGAGCCAGCCTTCACCTGCTGAGTCATCTTACTGGCCCATGTCCCTTTCCTTAGACATGAGGTACCTGGCCTGGAGTGGGGAAAATGACTAACTCAAGGTCTCAAAGTGCACCTGAGGCAGCTCCAAGCTAGATCCTGATGTTCATGTTACACTTTTCCTATTGTGTTTCCTTCTTTATTTGTGGACTAAGGTTGACCTCTTCACAAGCTGCTGGGGGAAGTTGACTAGTAAGCTCCTTATTTTCTGTGGTAGACTGGAGCCGCCCTGTGATAGCTGATGGGGAGCAGCTGTTCTGAAGCTCTCATTTTAGTGACTTTGCCTTGGGAGCTCAGAGCTGGCCATGCAGAAATGTGTAAATAGTGGAAATTTACGGCACATGCTATAAATTGTTCATTCCACCCCACTCTCCTTCCTGGGGAGCTGATAAACCTTTACCCATAAGCCACTGTTCGTTATAATCTGAAAAGCACAGGAAGATGTTTTTATAATAAATATTGTAAAATTGTGTTAACTGTTGGATGAAATGCCAAGTGTAAGTTAATGGTGTGTGCAATAACACCGGGCTTGATATTTGTGTTTTTCTTCTTAGGATCAGTGTGGGGTGGATGATTGGATGAACTGTGTGGGAATCCTTTCTCCATCTCATTTTCAAAGTCAGCATGTGCTGATTCGCTAGGCAGCTTGTGAATTTATCGGCAGAATGGAGTATGTCTCCATCTCCTTCCTCTTTGGGTCAGGCGTTCTGGCCCCAGGGTATCTGTTGCCGATGGCTCTAAGATGAAGCAGTGAATTCTAGCTGCATCTCTACAGCTGTGCTCCTGAAATAGAGGCTTGTAGGACTCTGCTTATTTATCTGGGTAGAGTCTTGGGGATGTCTGGTGGGATGTTGTTTACAGAACATATAATCTTCTGTCAGGTTCAAAGAGCACTACTTTCCACCTACTTCTGCCCTGAGGGGACCTTGAGGAAGTGATTCTGTCAGTTCTGTTTCTGCAATGTGGAGCTTTGAGCTTTGATTTCCTGGGTTTCTCCACAGCCAGTGGCCCCAGGATGGAGTGGAGTCAGCCCACCCCCACGGAGAGCTCTGCAGGACTTCCTCTTCACGTCAGGTGCTTGCTCATTCCATGGCTCACCAGTGCTTTTGACTCCAAATTGTGAGCAGCCAACTCAATATGGATCTTTCTCCTTCCCCCTCCTACTTATTGATCGTCCACTGCTCAGCGCCTCTGCTACTCTTTGTCTTTGAGGGAAGTCAGTATCAAGAGAGCAGTCCTTAACTGGAAAAGCAGATTTGATGTCAGGCGGGTGTGGCTCCACGGTGCAAGCAAAGCTGTGGGGCCAGTTGCTCTCAGTCTTCAGTCTTATAAAATGGGACCAATAACACTCACTTTTCATGGTGGTTTGTTGACAGGATTAGATGAAAAGCAGCTGTCAAGTGGTGAGCCAGGTCCCTCTCACACAGCAGGGACTCAGTGAATGGTACTTCCCTCTAGCGGATGTTCCCTCTAATAGCAATGGTAAATATTCACAGCATATTTGAGATCTTCACGAAAATTCACCCTGTTCAGTCATTGATCTTATTTTATCTTTGCAGCATCTCTGTGTAGTTTAGGAGATCCAATTTCATATCCTCAATAAGGAAGTTTTCTCTCCTCCTCTTCCTTTCTACCCTCCACCCCTTCCATCCCTCTCCTCTGTTCTTCCTACATTTTTTCTTTTATTTGAGACATGATTTCACTATGCATCCCAGGCAGGCCTTGGGCTTTTGGCCCCCCCCCCCCCGAGTGCTGGATTACAGGCACGAGCCACCATGCCCAGCAGTAAGGATTTTTTCTTGATGAACTTTAAATTTTTCTGTGTTATCTCACTTGATACCCTGGTATGTTTTCTTTTTAGAACTTAATATTATATGGAATT
>NW_008331789.1:2831799-2835285 GCF_000622305.1 Nannospalax galili
TTCCCCTCCATGTAGCTCAGACCAGGATGAATTCACAGTTGCCCTACCTCAGCCTCTCTAGAGCTGGAATCATAGGTGTGCACCAACACAACCTGGCTATCCTACTGTTTTGATCTCAGTTGTGACCTCATTGCGCAAAAACGTGTATGGCATGTAATAATTATTCTTTTGGATGAATAGGATCAATACTATTACTTTCTTCATTTTGCCCTACTAGGGAATTCAAACTTAGAAATATTAAGTGATTGCTTATGGGCAGTAAGAGGTGTGAAAAAAACTGGATCGTAATTTGAATTCTTAAAATCTATGATCCATGTACTTCATTCTTTCCACGCTTATGTTCTATGGATGTAGGTTTTACAGAGAGGGCATTTCTCAAAGCCTGTGATAAGTCACATTATGGGTGCATCATATTAGGGGTTTGAGATTTAGAAAAGAAAGCTCAGAATAAAGATCTTACATCCTACCTAGGAAAATAAGGCGTATGTCACAAAAGAGAGTGACAAAAGAGTGTTCTCGGTTACGTGTTAGGTGAAGAGCAGAATATGTGACTGTATGGCCAACAATGGGTACAAAAGCCGGAGTTACTTTTGTTTCTAAGCCCTCTTGAGTTTGTTTTTAAATTCTTATTTATTCTTTTATTTATTTTTAATTTATGTGTATGAGTGCTATGCCTGCGTGTATGTAAGTGAACCTGTGTCATGTAGGACAGAAGAGAGTGCCGGATCCCCTGGAACTGGAGTTGTGCATGGTCGTTAGCTACCATGTGGGTGTTGAAATTTGAACTTGGGTCTTCTGCAAGAGCATCCAGTACTCTTAACTGCTGAGCCATCTCTCCAGCCCCTGTTTATTCATTTTTACAACAACCATTAACTGCATATTAATTGGCAGATATTAAAATTGTTAATGTAGTTTGAACATTCAGTTAACTTTCAGTATTCCTAGGGTATTGCTTAAGGGTCCCCAAAACACCCAAATCTGTAGGCGCTGAAGTCCCTTTTATCAAATGGCACAGTATTTCTGTATCCTCTCATGCACAGTAAGTCATCCTTGGATTATATATTACAGCCCCAAGTACAACGTTGACCCTGTTATACTGTATTGTTCAGGGAATAAAGAGGAGAAAAGAGTCTGGGCATGTTCAATGGACTTCCAGTTGCTTCCTGGTCATTTTTGATCTGCAGATGGGGAATGTGTGGTTGTGAAGGATTGGCTATATAGAGGTTCTTTACAGTCAAGTTTGTGTTTCTTGGGAAAGCAGAAAAAGGTACAGAGGGAGACTCGAGTGTCAAGGATAGAGCCTTTGCAGTATGGTAGAAGAGACAAGCTGAATTTGAGGATTTAGTGATTGTTGGATATGAGGACAGAAGTGGACAAGTATCTGCTGTGTGTGATGGTGAACCTGCTTCTCCTTTACACGAGGTCAGCTAGAGAGGAAGACTGGTTACTGGCTGGAAGAAACGGAAACAACAGAAGCAAGCTGGCTCGAGCTTCAGGTGATGTGGTTTGAATGTGAAATGTCCACCATAGTCTTGTGTGATCAAATGCTTGGTCCCCAGCTGGATTGCTGTTTGGGAATTGCTGTTGGGTATTGCTGTTGTGGAACCTTTGGAAGGTGAAGCCTTGCTGGAGAAAGAGGGCTACTGACTATGGGCCTTGGAGTTTTATTGCCTGGTGCCACCTCCTGTTCATTCTTTCCTTCTTGGCTTTGGACACCATGTGACCAGCCACCCACCTCCTGCCACCATGCTTTCCCCTCTATGAACTTTTGTATCCTCTCTAAACTGTAAGTCAGAATAAATGCTTCCTTCACAGTTACAAGAAAGGTAACTAATACACATAGGTCATCCAGAAGAGACTTCCAGCAGACACGGGGTACAAAAGTGTGGCGCTTAGAGAAACAGGGCTTTGCAGTCATCAGTTCAATGATTGAAAGCTAGAGAAGAGGCTAGTTCACCCAGGGAGGATGTAGAGGATGAAAAGAAGCTGGTTTATATCATCAGATTCAGGAATAGTCAGAGAAGAGGAGACAGGGAGCAGAACTTCTTAGAAATCAAAGAGCAATGCTCTTACAAGAAAGAGTAAAGGATTAGGGATGGGCTTGCAGGGAGGCCAGGGAAGGAAGAATTGCAAAAAGAAATGATGCTTAGTCCAGTGTTGTTGCTAAAAGATCTGGAAAGCATCCTTTTCTTTTCTTTTCCTTTCTTATAGTTTGACAAAAGCAAAAACACTTATAATTTGAAGGGTTTATTTTGGTTCAGTTTGGCTCAGTTTGAGGGTACAGTTCATCATGACAGGGAAGGCATGGAGGAGTATGAGGCAGTTGGTCACAGGAAGGGAGGGAGGGAGGGAGGGAGGGAGAGAGAGAGAGAGAGAGAGACTGAGACTGACTGGCCCATTGGCTGGTGCTATCCACATTCAGGGTGGGTCTGCCCCCTTCAATTAAAGCTCTCTGGAAACACACACACACATACACACACACACATATATGATCTCCAGAAGTGTGCTTACATGGTGATTTCAAATTCAGTTAAATTGACAGTGGCTACTAACCATTGCAAAATTCATTAAATTTGCCAATTCACAAACATGGGTGACCTTGACGAAGTCCTTTCATTGGTTTGAAGGTGGCCTGTAGCAGGAGGCCTCCAAAGACGGACCCAGAGCCCTGGGATTCAGCGAGAATTCACTTCACTTCTTGGTCCACAAATAGCCCACCACAAAGAGCCCACGCCTCCGTACCCTGCTCGCGAGACCAGTGACTGCTGACAGACTGCATGGTGCTGACCAATCAGAAAACAATATGCTGACTAAAGGGACTTGGGGGTGGAGAAAAGGGAGATATAAGGCCTACCTCCTCCTGCATTAAACAAGCCTTCAGCACCTCGCCTAGTGCTTGCTTCTACCGGACTCCTGGGGTCTGTGTGTCATGACTCTGTGCCTCTTGCGGCCCCCAATCAGCAGGGGACCCGATCCAGGTCAGGATCTTCACAGCTGGCCTGAGGAGAACCCACAACAGTGGCCAACACCAAATTTCAGTGGGTTAAGAGAGTGAAAATAGAGAAGTACAGCTAAGAGACCATAGATTTCCCTTTCCAGAAGTTTGACTCAGAAAGGCAGGAAAGAGAAGAAGGTGAGATTGAAGAGTGCTGCAGACAACTCGCATCAGTGAAGTGTGCTCATTTCCTTGGTACTTTTTTTTGGTCACTAATGGCAGGATGTGTGAAAGTGACAGTTCTTATTCACTACCAGGTTATCATGAAAGCAAGATCCAGACAAATTCTGAAATATGTAAGTATGTATTGGCAAACATACTTACGCTTGTATTATCCAGCAGACAAAGCATTCAAGAGTTTTTGTAGGCAAAGGATTAGGCATAGGAATTCCCAAATTTTGACCCTTTTAGTGACCCAGTCTTCACTTTGAATAGCAGGTTCACGTGAGACTGACATGACAGTATTACAGCTGTACAACTTCATTGTAATC
>NW_008331789.1:2835408-2865261 GCF_000622305.1 Nannospalax galili
CAACATCTTTAATTCCCTCCATTCCAGGAGCCAATTAAGGGTCATACTCAGCGTTCTGTTTTTCTCTCCTTGGTCTCATTAACATTTGTGAGGAAGCCGGCCCCATGGTTTGGGGTACCATCCCTGTTTGAATTTTGATTGTTTTGACATGATAGGCTTCAGGTTAAAAATTTAGGGTGGGTGTTGAACGCCCCCCAAGCCCAGCAGGCTTGGGTCTTCAACAAGAAAGACACTCAGACAAAAGTCTGAAGTTATACGAGGAATTTATTAAAAGGAAGGCAGGTGCAGGTTGGGGAGTGATCATCAGAAAGAACTAACTGTGGGGTTCTCACAGGTCCTTTTTGTATAACTCGGAGTTGGGTCGCCAAGGTGATTTTTCCTAACAGAAACAAACAAGTTACTATGGATACAGCATGTAGCTGCATCTTCCGGTGCCCGCAGACCGAACTGAAACTAACTTTCTAGAAGACCTGATTTATCATACAGGTACAGCCTGTCAGCTATGACCACTGAAGCTCTTAAAGTGACACTCTCCTAATTTCCAATGCTTATGGCAAGCATGGCTCCCGACATTTGGTAATAGACTTTGCAGGTAAGATGAGGTGGGCAAGGATGACTCATAAATCTGATGACCTCATAAGAAGGCCACACAGACAGGGAGGCACAAGGAAGAAGCTCCTGCAGATTCAGGCAGAGATCGGAGTGATGCAGCTACAGACCATGAACCGCTAACAATCACCAGGACCCCCCAGATGCCAGGGAGGAATCATCAGGAGCCCCCAGATGCCAGGGAAGAATCACCAGGAGCCCCCAGATGCCAGGGAGGAATCACCAGGACCCCCCCAGATGCCAGGGAGGAATCACCAGGAGCCCCCAGATGCCAGGGAAGAATCACCAGGAGCCCCAGATACCAGGAAGTAAGGAAGGATATTCTTCAGAGCCTTCCAAGGAAGAATGGCTCTGTTGATCCTCTGATTTTAGCAAGTTTCTATTGTTTTAAGCTACACCAAGTACCTGTTGGTACTTTGCTGTGGTTGCCCCTAGGAGGGTGGATATAGCTGGGGACTGGCTCTAAAATACTCAAGCCATCTCACACATCTTGAGTACTATAAATCTCACCAGTCAGCATCCATTTCTAATATCCATGATGCTAATAAGTGAATCACTAGTTAGTTTACTAAGTGAAGGTCATTTCTGTTCCTTACTGTGTTAATTACTAAAGATTCTGGTGTTAACTGAGTGCTGTAGTTTACAAGCATGTTTCCCTCCAAAATCCATATGTTGGCATTCATATCTCAAGGTGATGGTATAAAGAGAGGGGAATCTTTGGGGGCGATTAGGTCATTTGCCTTTCTACTTGGGATTAGTGCCTGTGTAAAAGAGTCTGAAAGAAATTTTCTGGTCCTTTTTGGCCCTTCTATGTGAAGACTCATTAGCCATCATTTTGTTCTTCAACATATGAGGCTACAGCACCAAGTGGCCATTTTAAAAATGAGAGTAGTTCCTACCAGAGATGAACTCTGTGGCTTCCTTGATCTTAGACTTCTCACCTCCAGGTCTATGAGAAATGATTTTTCTGTTGTTTACAAATCCTTCAGTCCCAGGCACGTCTTTATAACAGTGAATGGACTAAGACACACAGATGGGACAGCGAAGTGCTGGCAGACGCCACCTCAAATGTGTGAGCTTCCTGCTAGGATGGTCCTGGGGTGTAGCTTAGCCAGAGACATCTGGTGTCATACTTCCTGTGACAAAGTCTTTAAACCACAAATCCCACTGGGAAGGGAGACTCGTAGTTTAGAATGGAAAGATGTTGCCTTAGGGAGAAAATTCATGGGAGAGAAAGGCTTGGAAAAGACAGAACAGGCAGTATTAACTGGTATTCCTCGATAAGGACTTCTAATCAGTAAAGCCTCTAGGAGCCTAATGCTTTTTATTTATTTTCTATACTTGATCTTAGCCAAAAGGCCTCAAAGTGACTTTTTATTTATTTTATAGGAAATCATCTTTCTTTATGTTTTTCAGTAGCACTGTGCATTTTCTGAAATATTACAGGCACAATTCCTATTAGTAATGAGGCTGATAACTCACCCCATTCTGCCTGCATCTTTCCTGGTTTTAGCATTTGAGAGTCCTGAGTTCTAACAATCTCTCTCTATTCACCAATTCGGAGAAAATCAGGATGGTTGGTCACTATGTCTGCATTTGGTTGAACAGAATCTTGAATCCCCTTTTCTTGCTTACGTTTTATGTTTTTAAATTAATCAGTAAGATCTCTCAATTGCCCTGCTAAGTCAGGGAAGCTCTGTGTTCGGTCCAGGGGACAATGGGGAGGGAGACAGAGGGCTCCACTGGAGACACTATGGTACCTAGGCAGTCATGGTTTCTGTCTTCTGGGTTATTGTTGCTCGTAACTGCTCAGCTTCTCGAAATGTTGGTAAACTCTAGCAGGCTGCTAGCTGGCTTCATTGACTTGCTGAATATTTCAAGCTTAGCTCTAAGAGGACATTGATTAGGAAGTCTCACACTATACAGTATCTATAAATTGATCTGTAAATGTTCATGTACAGAGTGAATATATTTGAATGATAGAGCTTTGCTTCTTTCTTGGTATGCATACTCTATTGTTCCTGAGTTTTTTCAGTAGGAGAGTTATGACTTCTAACTTATGTTAAACTCGCCTACTTGGGATTTGATTGATAACCAAGCAGTAGGACCGAAGCAAGTTCATACCCTTTGAGTGACTGAAGAATGCTTTACAACCACACTCTTTGCTTATAATTATTCTTTTGTTGACAATTTAAAGACTGCATTATTTTTAATAAAATAGTTTAAATGGAGTTACCCTATATGTGGGATAATGCTCCTCCCCAAAACCCTGAGTTGTCAAAAAAAAAAAAAAAAAAAAAAAAATCCAGGCATGGCGGCACACACCTTTAATCCCAGCACTTGGGGGCAGAGGCAGGTGGATCTCTGTGAGATCAAGACTAACCTGGTCTACATAGTGAGTTCCAGGCCAGCTGAGACTACAGGAGAATCTGTCTCAAAAAAGGCACACACACACACACACACACACACACACACACACACACACACACAGAGTATAGTGCCAGGGATCCCTCCTCTGGAGTTGACTTCTTGGTAGGAGGGATATCTCAGAGGTCCCCAAAACAAACCTGGTATTGCCATTGCTCTTGGTTTACCTACCAGAACTTGATGGTAAGACCTCATTGCTGAAGACGCCACACACTTTAGTCACAGGATTTGAAGAAATAAAACGGTACCGACCTGGAAGCGTCCTCTCCTCTGGTTAGCTTTCATAGTGCCACAAAGTGTTATGGAGGCTGCTGGGGGAGAACAGCTTATGAAGCTGTGAACACCGTGAAGAATAATAGCAACCATCTTGGCACAATATGCCCATGGCTTGGGTGATATTGGGGTGACCAACCACTTGCTGATTGGATTTCAGGTCTGCTCCACAGGAGGACACTCATGCTTGGAGCTGTAAATCTAGCCAAGAAGCCATGAGTGGGGCAATCATAGGCCTGGGGGAACACCTACTATCATTATTTTGCTAAATGGACATAGTTTCAAACTGCCTTCCAAGTACATATCTCTACATACAGAGGTTAGTGCAGCTCTCAGCTCTCACCACAGAATCATCTTTGTGCATTTAACAGTAGTTAATACAGACACTCACAATGGTCAAAGTGCCAGTGGAGCACTGAGCCATAAATGGGACACCTGTATTCCAACCCCTCCCTCCAAGGCTCAGGGAACATGGAGGGACAGTGGGAAGAAAGAGTGTAAGAGTCAGAGATGAAGGAGGACTGGGCGAAACAGTGTCTTCTGGACATGACGGATAGCTGCACTCACGAAATCAGAGCAGCTGTGGTTGCCTGCACAAGGCTTGCACAAGATCAAGCCATCGACACTCTAGCATGTATAGGGGAGGGCACAGACTTGCACCCCAGCCCCTAGTTCAGGAGCTGTTGATGGTTTCTAGGGGATGTTCAGTGTTTTTAGGAGTATGGTCCTTGGTAGGCTGACCATGACCCAGTGCATATGCTCCATGCTTATGCATCCATGGATAGTACTCATTGGATTTGGTGGGTTATTAAAAAAATAGAAGATGTAAAGTTGTGATGGGGACACGGGTCGGTCCAGGAGAAGTTGGAGGAGAAAGAGTGAGGAAGTAAATATAAAGGCAATACATTGTATGCATGTATGAAATTCTCAAAGAATAAATAAAAATATAAGAAATAAGACCTACGCTATATTAAGCTTCTCATATTTTAAAAGAATGGGCATTATTGATACTATGAGAAGGAAGTCAGGAGAGAGGTATCCACACTCCAACCAAACTAAAGAGATAGTTTTAAACAATCAAAGAGCAGATCATGATTTGGGGTCATGTAGTTTGTAAAATCTAGAAGCATGATGATGATGATGATGATGATGACAATGATGACAGTGACGACATGACAACAACGATGATGATGGTGGTGGTGGTAATGATGATGATGATGACAATCATGCACACATAGCACTAGTGAGGTGCAGATTCCAGACATGAGAAGTTGAGGGCCAGACCTTGAGAAATTCACTGTGTGGAAGCTCTTGGAGCTAGTGAGCTGATCTTCCCCACATGATAGTCTGATCCTTCTTCACAGATGAGAGCAGGACAGTCTCTCTGGGAAGGTGATATTTGAATTGACACATGAAGACGGAGAAGACAGAGGCATTGGATCCAGTGGGGGAACATCAGGTGCAGAAGGCCTAAGCAGGAAATATCTAGGTAGGTTCAAAGGGAAGGAAAACATAAAACAAGAGAAATCAGTTTCCAAAGCTTCACAAGCAATGAGGAGAAAAGTATGAGAAAAGTCAGATAGGCAGGGAGTGATTAGATCACGTAAGAACTTCCAGGGTGAAGAAATTTGTTCTTACATGTAATAGGAAGTCATTGTGAAATTTTAGGTCCACCAATTGAATGTCATGATTTATATTTTAAAAGGATTATTCTGAAAGATCTGAGGCTGGCCATTGTGTGTATGTGTTGGTTGGGTGAGGGCTGGGAGGGTCAGGAAAGATGGCAGGAGGGAGAATAGTTCAAAGCTGCCTGAGGTGGTATGGTAAGACTCTGGTGGCTTGGATTTGAGCTGTGGAGGTAGACAGGCTTGGATAGATCTTAGATACATTTTGTACATAGAGATGTTGGGGCTCATTAGTGGAAACTAGTCAGGGACAATTGGGAGGTTGTTGCCTTGAGTAGTGGTTACATACTGGTGCTGTTTATTGAGATCGGGAAGGTTAGAGGCAGATGCTTAGGAGAACAGGCAGACTCAAAGAAATCTAGTGGCCTAGACAAATTTGAAATGTTTAGCTAGTGTAAATGAAGATAGACAGGATGGGAATGGATATATGAGGGAAGAAGAAAAATTTGGCACTTGAGAGAACACAAGTGTATTTTTATCTTTGGACTAGAAAGTGATCCTCTAAGAAGACACAGAACAAAGAACACTTTGCACAGAGAGGCCTGCAACATACCAGCAATTTTGGCAGCAAGTGACAAAAGTTAAGTCAAGCAAATTTAAAGAAGAGGAAAAAAAGGAATCACCCAGGATTTGGGGGTTATACCCTAAAGCTTTGATTGTCAACTAGACAGCCCAGAGAAGGGAGTCTCAGTTGAAGGATTTCCCAGATTGGAGTGGCTTATGGGACTGTATGTGGGGGATTGTCTTGACTGTTGATTGATATAGCCCAGTCCACTGTGGGTGATACCTTTCCCTGGGCAGGTGGTCCTGGGCTGTGTAAGAAAGCTAGCTGATCATGAGCCTGAGAGTGGGCGAGCAAGCAGCGTAGCCCCATGGTTTCTGCTTTAAGTCTGCTTGAGCTCCTGCTCTGACTTCTCTCGACATAACCTGTATGCTGAAATGAACACAGTCCTCTCCTATATTGTTACTAGTCGTGGTGATTGTCACAGGAGCAGAAAGACACTAGGGCAAGGTATTTCAAGGGTTCTGATACAACAGCTGGTAAGGAACTTCCATGAACTCTAGACCTCTTTGCTTTTTAATAACTTTGCTGCTGGGCCCATTTGCTTTATTCTTTCCATCATGAAATCATCTTTTGCTATTCTCTGGGCATGGCTACCAACTTGTTTTTCAATTTTTTAAATATTTTATTTATTTTTATTTTATGTATATGAGTGTACTGTCTGCATGCATGTGAGTGTACCCGTGTCATGCAGTGACACGGGGATCAGAAAAGGGCTTTGGATTCCCCTGGAACTGGAGTTAAGGACGGTTCTTAGCCACCATGTGGGTGCTGGGAATTGAACCTGGGTCCTCTGCAAGAGCAGTCAGTGTGCTTAACTGCTGAGCCATCTCTCCAGCCCCACCAATTTGTTTTTATAGTTCCTCTCCATTCAAGAGACTGGGCTAGACTTAAAGTTAGGTTCTCATACCAATTAAAGGTTCACCAGAGGGAGTCTGATTGGGTCACATGGGCATCATGGTCTCATGAACTATGAGGGGTGTCATGTAGTAGAAAAAATGGTTGCTGAAACATTAATTCTGCTGAAAGCAGGTGAGGAGCTGCTTTCAGAGAAAAGAGGTTCCTGTGGGCTGGTCATTGCTATCACATCACCCAGGGCACCTCTTCTCACCTTTGCACATGGTCCACGTGGGGTTCTGACAGGTCCCTGCATCAGTCTCCATGCTGGTTGATGCTTCAGTGCTTTTCCTTGTTACTTCTGCCAGAGGTTCTGGACCCACAGCTCCCTGTCCCTCTGCCTTCATAAATGGCGTAATGCCTTTGTCTTGGGAGGGCTTAGTGTTATGGTTTGAATATGAAATGTTTTCTGTAGTCTCATGTTTGGAATGTTTCTTCCTCAGCTCCTGACACTATTTTGGGTAGCTGTAGAACCCACAGAAAATAGAGCCTAGGTGATCAAAGTAGGTTCCTGGAGGGCAGCCTTTGTAAATTTTTATTGTTAGGGACAGGAGTTTTAACTCTCTCCGTGCTGAGAATGCTCTCAGGGGTTTCCAGCACCAAATGTTAGGGATTAGGAGTTGAGAGTCACAGGTAGGAAAGAAAAGCAACCAACTTCACACAATCCACACTGACCTTTATTAGTCAATGAGGGTGATTACTGACCAGTGGGAGACTGTAGGAGCCAAATAGCTGGGGAGCTTAAGCACTTTTGTGTAGGTACACAGAGTCAAGGGAGTTGGGTAGAGTGTTCAGGACCTTCATTCTTCCCTAAAGGGAAGATTTGGGGCTAATGGAGGTCTCCTTTTAATTAGAGTCCCTGGTTCCTCCCTCACTTTCTGCTACCTGGTCCACCATGATGTGAACAGTCTCTCCACATAGTTCCTGCACTGCAAGCTGAACTGCTCTGCCACAGACTGAAGCCCTTAGTAACCAGGACCTCAGAGAGACCTTTCTTCCCTTATGCTGTTTCTGTCAAGTATCTTTTGTCACTGTGACATAAAAATAACTAATATAGTTGCTTATCATGAGATTGGATTTATTTATTTTTAATTATTTAATTTAGTGTGTGTGTGTGTGTGTGTGTGTGTGTGTGTGTGTGTGTGTGTGTACATGCCATGGCACATGTGTGGAGGTCAGAGGGCAGTATATGGGAGTTGGTTTTCTCCTTCTGCCTTTTGAGTCCTGAGGATCAAACTCAGGTTGTCAGGCTTGGTGGGAAGTGCCTTTACCAATGAGCCATCTTGCCCCCCCCCCACCAAGATTGGGTTTATTATAAAAACAGTCCTATACTATACAATATACTAAACAATCCTATACAGATACTATAAAAAAAGTATAGTCCCCTCTCAGCAGCACTCTCTGGTCCTTCCATCTTCAATGAGATGATAGCCACAAGAAAACTTTACTAGTTTCAGGCCATTGACCCAGGACTTGCCAGCCTTCAGGACTATAAGGAGTAAGATTGTTTTGATGAATTACTCAGTTCTGATATTCTGTTATGGTAGCACAGAATGGAGGAGAGGAAAGAAGCTTCACCAGGAGCTGTGATTTGGAGACTGTTTAGGAACTGTTCCAACAACATGTGAACCCATGTGTGTAGGGAGGGTGGCGGTGGTGGGATGGAATAGCCCCTCCACTGCTTTGTGTTTTCCAGGACATAAAGAGGATGGTGTGTCACTATTTCTGTCTTTGGGAAGTGCACTTCCATAGGGTAGAAGACAGTGAACTGACTCAAATGGCAGGCCTTCCAGAATTAAGTGAGGAATTTGTTGGCTGATAAGGAAGTGAGTTGTTAGTACTGTCACAGAAATAAGTATATTTATAACATGATTATAAACATGTGTTCATGATTGGAACATAGAAATAAGTGTATTTATAATGTGATTATTAAGAAAGCTACCCAGTCCCTTTCTTCTGCCTGCATAGAGGTCTTGGAAGACTTGTTCAGAATAAGGCATGGTTCAGACTGCAAAGAGATGGATTGAACTAGAATCTGTGGATAGGAATAGCTGCCACTTTTTGACCACTAGGTTTAATTCACTTGGTAGTAGTACTTACAAAATGCCAACGATTGTAGCATCCCCACCATTCATCATGGTACCTAGCTTATTATTTGTACCATGTACCATGTGAAGCACATCACACATGCTGTCTCAGTTAACCCCCAAAACACTCTATGGGGGAGGAACTACCTGGAGAGAATTTTCATTTTTTATATAAGCTTTCCTAATGTTCCAAGACTTGGAGTTCTCCTCCCCCTAACATCCTTCACTGACTTGCTAGCGGTCTGCTTAAACACAGGTTCTCTGAAAGGCCTCATCTCCCTGCTTCATCTCAAGTTATCTCCTCTTTGGTGATCTCCTAACAACCAGCTACTGTGTTTTGTGTTTATGATCTGTTGTTGTGCAGCAACTCACCACATGTCGGGTCATAGTTTCTGTGGGTCTGGAATTTGAACTTGGCTTTCTTGGGTCTTATGCTTCTCAGTCTCTCACAAGGCTCTAATCATGGTGCTCGACGGGGCTGGGCAGGCTTAACTGTGGAAGATTGCTTTCCAAGCTCTCATGGTTGTTTCTGTTTCTGGGCTTTAGTTAAGTGCACCCTTCCGACCCTTGTTGGCTACCTTGGCTGTAGGCTACATTCAATACCTTGCCATGTTGGTTCCTCTGGCATGGAAGCTTACTTTACCAAAGACAGTGAGGGATGGATTCTGCAGCAACATGAAAGTCATCACCTTATAAATTTAGTCATGGAGACAAGGACTCCATTACCTTTATCCTATTCTATTTTTAGGAGTAGGTCACTGAGTTCTGACCACACTTAAGAGAGGACTGTATGAAGTTGTGACTGCCAGGAGGCAGGGGTCACCTAGCGTCATCTCAGAATCTACCTGTTACTTGCTTCTAATATTTAACCTAAATTGTGGTTGCTTGTGGGCTTGCTTGACTATGGTCTGGCTCTTTGAATAGTCTTCCCTGCAGATAGGGTACACAGAGCCTGGCACTTCGTATGTGCTTGTTGCTTGTTGAATGAAGGGGGTGTCCAGGATCACACTGCTGGGTATCAGCGACACTGGGTAAGAGGTGAGGTTGGTCTCTCAACAAAGCTCTGCTCTGTTCACTTGTCACTACCCCCGCCCCCCTGTCCCCATGAGCACAAAAGGAAGAGGCTGTAATGGTCTGTAAGGAACCATTGTGTTATCTGCTGAAACCTATTGTAGGCCCTGTTCTGGTCAAGATTATTGAAGTTGTGACCTGCTTGGCAGCACTTCCGTTCCCTGAGCATGGATTTTTGGATATATTTAAGAGAGTATGTGTATGAAGCTGCTGATGTTTACTAAGCTTTCAAATAAATAGCAGTTTCTTCTATTTCTTATCAAGACTATGGAAGAGAAAAGAACTTCAAACTAATGAAAATATGAAATGTGTAGAGAAGCCAGGATGTTAAGCTATTACTTACTTCCCAGTCCAGAGTTAAGAAGAAATATACCCCAGAGCTCTAACTTGGGAGGGAAGATAGGTTCCCCTAATGATGAAACAATCTAGAAAACACCCATTGGGTTCTGGGACCGAGGGCATCCTGTGTGTCTGTACTGTGAGTGGAGTCCTCGTATTATCTGGATTTTCATTCTGATGTTCAATGAAGCATCCAAGCAACCCATAGGGAGAGCACTGTTTCACAGAAACCATCAGATCCCAGGAGACTGAGGAAGCGCGTGTTCACCATCCTTTCTCTGAGCAGAGTGTCTGCGCAGCAGGATGAAGTTGGAAACATGGCTTGTATTTTGTTTTCGTTGTTTTCTGCCTAAGTCAGCAGTTGAGTCTTTAGTGTCTTTGCTTCTTCTGCTTTATGGGCCTTTGTGCTTCTTTGGGCTTTGGTTTTGTATGGTCTGAGCTTCTCAAGGGGAACCGGAGAGAGGAATGAGCACCTTTGGGAGTAGGAGGATCAAAGATCTAGGTGAGGAAGGGAAACAGATCCAGGACCAGAAAGGGACAAGAAGTGTTGAGTTCATAGTACAAGACTCGTGTTCTCTGCCATCAGAGTGCCTGGGACAGGATTTAGCAGGACCCCAGTGGAGAGGGCCTGTTAGTACAGGCTTCCAAGCTCCCAGGCCCAGCCGAGACGCTGGCATCCAGCCTGTGTGCTGCAGATGCCGTTGAGGGCTCTGCTTACATCTCCAGACCCTGCTTTTCTGTGTGTGTCTGTGGACTTCCAACCACCTGCCTCTGTGTGTCTCTCTAAAGCTCCAGAAGGCTTCTTTGGGAGCAACCTTCCACCAATGACCCCAGGGAACTGGGCATAAATACCCCAGCTTTCTTGCCCCTTAATTGGAATAGCTCTGAACAAGGCATTTGTAGTTTCCCCCAATTTCTCCGTGAGGTTAAGCCCCAGCTACTTGGTTCTTTTGTTGCTGTGCTGTGTTACCATCTCTGTCTTACTTTCTTTTCCCCTTCAGTGGTACTCACACCTCCTAAACAACTTACATAGGTGGGCTTCTGAAGAACTCAAGATAAGTCAGCAGGGAAGCAATGGAAGTTTCACCCCTTGTAGCACCAGGAGAAAGCCATCAGGGACCAGCACTGAAGGAGGATTCTGAATTTTCTGTTGTGAATTAGATCTCTGAGCCTTCACCTGTCTGAGGAGGGGGTAGTGTGTGTGTGTGTGTGTGTGTGTGTGTGTGTGTGTGTGTGAGAGAGAGAGAGAGAGAGAGAGAGAGAGAGAGAGAGAGAGAGAGCGCTTACGCACACACATAAGTATCTCTGGGAGTAACTGTCACGAATAATTGGAGGGGCCAGAATGGACAAGGAAAATAATATATTTTTTTCTAGACACACCTTGCCCAATCATCTGTCTTTCATCATCTCTCAAGGTATTTTACAGATCTGTAAATTGTAGAAAACTGATGCTAGTAAAAAGGATTACTGGTTGTAGGAATACAAATTAGTTTTGTGAGATGGTACGTGGGTGATTTTTTTCCCCCATGAGAGATCTATTTTACATATATTTATGAATTCAATTTGGCATTTCATACCTGTCTAAATAACATATATGTGACTGTTCAAACTCCCCTTTCCAACCAATTCCAACAATATTACCAGTTCCATCACAAATTCAAACTTGAAATAAATTTAAATATAATAAAAATTGAGAAAGAAAAAACCAAAAGTAAAAATTAGAAGCTTTTGTGGCCCCTTTTGTCCATGATTTTGGAGTAGAGGAAGGGTATGTTAGTTTTTATTTACTTTAGCTATTAGGATTTCTTCAGTGAAACCTTCTGAAAGTATTAAAAGTGTCAAGAAAGACATATGCATATTAATGATAAAGATAATCTTTGTTTTACACACGAGTAGCAGATATTCTCTACAAACTCAGATATATAGGAAATAATTATTTTTCCATAAATAATTTTCTGATTTTATAGTAAATTTTCTAAGAGTTAATACATTAAAATGGCACAAACTTCAAAAGGGGTAAAATTACAGTGTCAAAGGCATTTTAGTGGATGACAGATTTTTATTTTAAAACCTGTGAAATTCTGTTTTATTTCATACTATAGCTATGCTTGTTTTGAAATAAATGTGATATATATCTCTCCACATTGTTAGGAAAATTGATACTCTAAGAGGTCATGTTTTTATCGTGTCTTCTCATGCCCCTAACACAAAGTCCCATACTTCAGCAGTCTGGGGAACTCCTGTGTGAAGCATGGCCACCTTCTTCACTGAGTTCATTAGTTTTACCTTGGTTAGAAACCAAGTGAATTAGTGAAAGTCATGCAGACCTTGTTAGTTTTGAAGGGAAAAGAAGTTTTATGTTATCGTAATTAACAATAAATTCTTTTTGGTCAAGGTTTAATAGTTGAACAACTTATTCAGTAAGTTTATTTCCACATTCTAACAATAAAAACGAATCTAATTCTAGGCCCAACTAATTACTTGTTGACTGCTTTAAAAATGTAATGTGTTTTTATAAATGCTTAACAGCTATAATGTGGAGTTGTTTTTGGTTCTGTTTTCTTATGGGTAGGGATTCCAATTTTCCTTTCGGCTAGCTGAGTAAAATAAAGTAATAGCTTTGATTTTTATTGTAGGAGGCTAACTACCTGATGAAATGGTATGCTACTTAGACCAAAACAGTGCCTGTAGGTTGGATTCCCCACAATTCTTATTGATGTGTAGAGACAATTAATGTGTTTATCAGATTTCAGAGTTGAGTTTTAATCTAGAATGCTCATAGTTTACCCTCCTTTCTAAATTTTTATCCTAACAGCTTTGCCTTAAATTGCACAGTTCTCTTTAATTGTATCTTATAACTTGTTCTTCTAGATATCATGGTTTAAATGTTTTTGAAAAATAACTTATTCATTGAAACATAGCTAATGATAGACCTTTAGTAAGACATAAAACATAGACCTAGTTTGATATTTTGTGCAAACACTCATGTATAAATAATTAGAATCCCTTCCCCAACCCAACAAACGATAGCATCTAACTGTTTATCTGTAAAATTAGAGGCATTAAGAACTTCTCACAGCTTTGTTTACAGGTTAAAATGATGTGTCTATGTTATGTGCTTAGAATGTTTCCTGGCACAAAGGAAGTGAGAAATGAATGTGTTCATTAAATTATTATTGGTCAGAATGATTTCATTTGAATTTGTAGGAGAGCTGGTGCAATTCAATTCCTTGCCCATTATTATAATAGGTCACAACTAATAATCTCATAACATATAATGAGTTAATAAGAGAAATATCTGACAGGTTTACTTAGAGTCTTGCGTGATATGAAAATCCTTCGAATCATATGCCCAAGACACAGGGGGAGATTCTGATGTTATGCTCAGGTTCAGTCATGTGGGGGAAATGGGGCTGGACAAAGAGGGTATGTGTCAGTGGTGACAGACTGAGTTAGGAAACACAGAGAAGTCTGTCCAGCTTCTTCATGATCTCTGTGTGAAACCTTCCTTCCTCCCAGGCCTGAGGTAGGAACCCTCTGGAAAAGAGGGTCTTCATTTTCCTATGGATAGAAAGGCATGGAGAATGTTAAAGTAAGATTTTTAGACTTTGAGCAAAAGGGATTCTAGTATCTATGTCCCACCCTGGAGAAGAGGAATTTCAGTTACTATGATTTGCTTTGGAGAAAAAAGGGGCAGCAGGAGATGAGAGACAAAAGTTCTTAGAGGGACTTGGCTTTGGGGGGTGCGGTTCTCATCTTTTGGTCACTCAGTTCTAAGCACTGAGCATACCATGTATTGGGTATTGTTTTCTAAGTCTAATAAGTTGTGTTGATTAAGAATCAGAATGATGGCTAACTTCTAGAAAATGATACTTAAACTAATTTTGAAACCAGAGTAAAAGGGAAAGGGTTAGTGAAGTGGAGGAGACGCACACAAGGCCAAACGCAGCAAAGGGCACACAGGGTCTGTGTGAGCACGTGAAGGGGATGTAGACAAAATTGAGTTAAACTAGTGCATCTGGAATTTATCCCCTAAATCAAGGGAGAGTCATTAAAGAATTCTCCACAGCAAATGGGATAGCCAGACATTTAACATTTAACTTAAGCAAATAATGTATGTCCCTAAAATGTTGCCTATAATAATAAAATTGCAAACAACCTAAATATTCACCAATAGAGAATTAAGTAGTTTATCCCGAAGTCATGATGAAGTTCATGTGCTTTTATGTATTAACATAGTTGAAAGAAAAGCAAAATGAAATAAATCCAAACGTTCCTACAACAACCATGTTTTAGGTTAGCTAGGTTATGGTACTGTTCTGTAAAAATCATGCATGTTCTGGTATGTGAGGAAAAGTCTGGAAGCACATATGCCAAAAAGTTATTCCCAAATGTGAAATCCATAGTAATTATAATTTGATATTTATATTTTTCTTATTTATACCAGTTATTTTATGATGAATAGGAATTAATGATTTGATTATGATAGCAGAAAGAAAGCCCAGTGGTCAGATCCTGTTCTAATGATGCTCATAAATGAAGGGGAAACCTGGTTTGTACTGGGGAGAAAAATCTTAGGAGAGTGGAGCTGGGGAGCAGATTGGAGTGAGTGGGAGGTGAGAAAATACAGACTTGGCAATATGGCAGCAGCTAGAGGGGGCCTCCAGTGTAGGAGGATTTAGAGAGGGTGGGGATGAACAGGCCTTATAGCTTTATATCCTTCTCCATTTAGACCTCCGGGGATTCTATTTGCCTCCTGTGTTTCTTGACAAATCTCCCTATTGAGATAGATTCTCAGCTTGCCTGATGTTGGCATGCTGTCAGCCTTCTCAGGTGTACTGCCAAATTCTGATTAGAGTGTAAAAGCTATATTTGCTATGGCTGTGTAGAACATGGCACAGTCTATAACATGAGATGTATGACACACTAATTGAAATAGATCTTAGCACTGCATTACTTACAATTTTTATGCACATACAATAGCATTACATACATGAATCTTAGAGATGCAGGTATACGCTCATGTTCTTGAACCGATAGGAACTTTAGTTTTGCTAATTGTAAAATGAGGAGTATAGGTAAAAATGCCTGTGTGAGAAATAGCTTCAAGTTTAAAAGCCATACAGTGTATGTGAAGGTGCTTAGAAAGCCCTAATTCTAACAAATATATATGGAACATACTATAATTAGGTAATTTAAAGTAATCTGTTGAGTGCTAATCGTACAGAAATGATGGTGATAGACAGTCACATGGGTGTCTGCTGTTGTCCCCAGTCAGTGTCTCTCATATTAGACAATAACATTATGTGCATGTAGCAGGTGTCTGCCTATATGAGTGCTTGAAGTTTAAGTCATTGACTTTGCTGATGTAAAAAAAACCACAGCTTTCATTTCAAAGGGAATAAGAGATAGTTTATTCTGGAGCCAAATACGAGTGGTGATGGCTCAGGAACACGGATTCAGGTTACCCCAAATACCATGTTCCAGTATAGTAACATTTTCATGAAGTTTCTATAAGAAATAGAACAAAGGAAGCCATAAATCAAGGTGCTTTTCAAATCCATTGCTAGAAACATCAAGTTAGGTGGGTTACAGCAAACAGGGGAAATCTTTGTTACAACCTCAGATGCTGTCAGACGACATCTTAACTTTTGGGTTGGTGGAGTCTGTTTGTACATAACAAAGAGGTTTGCCTGATAGTCACAAGGGTGTTAAGTCATACCCAGAAGTGGGTCTAAAATAATTTGTATCACAACCTGTGCCATCCCAGCTCTCTACAATTGTTGAAGTTTCAATGAGTCAGCTTTGAAGAAGGTTTAATGCAGACGTGCCTTTTAAAAAACATTCCTGGGAACTTCAGATTACAAATTTTGATAGGTCAATTTGTAGATTGATTAGACATTGAATCTCAAGATTGACTCAGTGATTGCTTGGGCTGAACTCCACAGTGATTTTTAGAGAATGAGGATTTTAAATCATGAATATGTAGTTTTTCATTGCTTAGACTTCTGCATGTCTATCTCTAAAGAGGGGCAGTGCAGATTGATGAGCCGTCAACTGGCTGTGGTAGATTAAGCGCTGACGTCCATGCAGAATTCTTACACTGGAAAATATGACTTAAGTACATCATGTGAGTCCTGCCATTTTCTCTATCCTTAGAGATGCCCAAATTTTGGGGCTTTGGGGTGGCAGAAAGCAAGGTGGGGAGCCACAGGACTTAAGCAATGTTTCTTTGAGAATTGGAATGACTGATCGTACAGTTTTGAATTAATGAATGTTCAGGGCATATTTAGAAGTGCTCCAAAAGCAAACTTTGAGGCTCTCATTCGAAAATTCACAGAAAACTTCTGTATTAGGTCCATCCTATTGGGCTCCAGTATCTTTGGGTGATGCCGTTTTGACTTTCAAAGTGATTTCCCATACTATTAAGAGTTACATAAACACCAACTCAATGACAAACACTATTCCAAATACTTTTCATATATTTACCAAGTTAATTTTCATAACCACCTTATGATCAAGGAGCTTCAGTTCCTCCAAACTAATGAATGAATAACTTATAGAAGGTCATGCATCTGGAAGAATTTGAATTCAGGAAGCCTAGCTCTCACCATCTGAGCTAACCTGGATGGTGAGCTGAATTCAAAAGTCAATCTTCGTAATGGCTCTTGAAATAGGATGAATGTCGGAGTCATGTTTTAGGGTAAGGAATTCAAAATTAAGTGACCGAACTCAGTTAAAGTCAGTAGTCCTGAGCATGTCAAACTCTATTAGGTTATTGTGATAAAATACCTGGCATTGAAAGTGTCCTAGTTTGCTTTCTATTGCTGTGATAGACACTGTCGCAAAAACCAACTTGGGGAGGAAAGGGTTTATTTTACATCTCCCAGGTCACAGTTCACCTCTGAGGGAAGTCAGGGCAGGAGCTCAAGGCAAGAACCTGGAGGCAGGAACTGGAGCATGGAGGAATGCTGCTTACTGCCTTTCTTCCCTGACCTCTGCTCAGCCTGCTTTCTTTTTTTAAAATTTTAATTAAAAATTATTGAACTTTTATTTCATACAAGAGTTCTTAATCAAATTTAGACCCCCCTCTCCCATCCGTATCCCCATCCCCCCCGTGCCCCCCCCCACTGGCCCTCTTGTATTCCGTCATACATGTTAAGTCCTATCTATCAAGCATGTGTACCCAGATGTCCTTTGGTGCAAGTTCATCCACTGGAGTCTAGTCAGTCTATCTAGAGACCCTAAGGATGGTCTACTCTCCCTCACCCAGTAGTAATCAGTCTCCAGTAGTTCCTAGACTGGGGCAGGCCTGCCACTCATTCCCTCGCTCCACTCTGGGCCCTTGTCTGATTGAGTTGGCATGGGTCCTGTACTTGATGCCACCATTGCCACAAGTTCACATGTGTAAGTGTCCAGTGGCCTAAAAGCCTCTGCTTCCCTATGTTCATGAACCAGCCCTGGATCTTATAATATTTCTGGCCTCTCTTCTGCAATGGTCCCTGAGCTGTGGGTGGGAGACATTTAATATAGGAGTCCTATCCAGGGAGACACACTATGAAGTCTCTTATTCTTTAAAACTTGGCTAGGTATGTCCTTCTGTGTACATCACACTCTGTTGTGTAAGGAAGCTCCACTGGTGAGAGTTGAGGGATGCACTAGTTTTCTCTCTACCCACCTGTTTCACCATGTTCCATGAGCCTTAGGTGTAGATGTTCAACTGTAGATAATGTCACCTAGGACTGGGTATCTCTCAAACATACATTCTCCGTGCCTGACGAGTTGTGGGATTCTGCAGTAGCCTCCAACTGATGCAAAAAAAACTTGGATGGGTGATGTACAGTATACTTGTCTATAAATAAAAGGATCCATATTCATCTCTCAAACATACATTCTCTGTGTCTGATGAGTTGTGGGATTCTGCAGTAGCCTCCAACTGATGCAAAAAAACTTCTTGGATGGGTGATGTACAGTATACTTGTCTATAAATAAAAGGATCCATATTTAACATCTAGTAAAAAAATTTTGTTTGTCTAGAGATATGACAGAGATGGGATTTTCTCTAGGATCTATGAACTCTCCAGCCATGTGGATTTGACTATGTTTATAGTGACACCCATGAGTTCATTCCCATTGAGAGGATTTTAAGTCCAAGTAGGTAGCTGTTGATTACCCCCCAGATAACAGTGCCACTACTGTACCAATAGAGGTAGTTTGCTGTGCCAGTCGTTATGGTTATTAGGTTTTAGGACCAAGTTGAATCATTGATTTTTTTCCCCTTAGCAGCTTGTATAGTAATGCTTTAGAACTATGAGAGCTAAACTTCAGGTAGAAGGCTTCCAGGTCAGTTACTGCTCCATTGCTCCAAGTTCTGTGTCTGAATTATGTCTTGTTTTCAGCGGCAGGGTCTTGTCTTCCAGTGCTGGGAGATAGCCAAGAGTTCTGGTAATACCCTGTGTTATTTTGGAATTCTCTTGGACTACTCTGACCAACCATTCAAAGGGAGGTCTCTCTTATCTGGCACGGTGTTCCTTGCCATATGATCCTCCAGTATACATGTGCACTAATGTCCAGTCACTGTATGTACATTTCTCAGAGTGTTTCAGAGGCAACCCATATCCCTCTGGCTTCCCTAGTCCCCCAAGATCCATTCATCTCTACCTCTCTCCCCCCCATCCTCCCTTCCTCTTCACTTCCAAGTCCAGGTGCCCCCAGTATCTCTACCCTTCCCCCAATAACACCGGCCTCCCACCATGCCCTTCTCCTGAGTTCCCTCCTTCCACACCTTGGCCCCGTGTATGTCCCTTCCTCCTCCCCTCCTAACTGAACACTCCCAGTTTTCTCACCTTTTCCATGGTAACTTCTGTTCCCTACTAGCCCCCTCTTTAAGGTTCGTTCTTTTCTTTTACCTCTGCGTTTTCTTTCCATTTTCCTGGCTCCTGGTGTAACATCAGGATATATACTCACATAAAAGGGACTGGTGCTACAATCCACAAATGAGGGAGAGTATACGTCACTTGCTTTTCTGCACTTGTGTTACTTAGTTTAACAGTCTCTAGTTCCATCCGTTTACCTGCAAATTTCATAATTTCATCTTTTCTTACTGCTGAGTAGAACTCCATTGTGCAAATGTACCACATTTTGTTTATCTATTCGTGAGCTGAGGGGCATTTAGGGTATTTCCATTTCTTAGCTATTGTGAAAAGAACAACAAACATGGATGTACAGGTATCTCTACAGTACGATGAGTCCTTTGGGTATATGCTGAGGAGTGGTATCACTGGATCATATGGTAGGTTTAGTTTTAGTTTTTTGAGGGTTCTTCACACTGCTCTCCATAGTGGTTGCATGAGTTTGCATTCCCACCAGCAGTGGATAAGCGTTCTCTTTTCTCCACATCCTCTCCAGCATTTGGTGTCTTTCATTCTCTTGATTTTAGCCAGTCTGACTGGGGGAAGGTGGATTCGTAAAGTGGTTTTAATCTGCATTTCTCTAATTACTAAGACTGTTGAGCACTTTTTAAAGTGTTTCTCAGCCATTTTTATTTCTTGTTTGAGAATTCTGTTTAGATCTATTGCCCATCTATTTATTGGGCCATTTATTTTCTTGGTTTTTTGTTTGTTTGTTTTTTTGAGTTCTTTGTATATTCTGGATATTAATCCTCTGTCAGATGTGTAGCTGGTAAAGATTTTCTCCCACTCAGTGGGCTTCCTCTTCACTTCCTTGGCTGTTTCTTTTGTTATACAGAAGCTTTGTAGCTTAATGAGTCCTTTGGCTGTATGCCAAGGAGTGGTATAACTGGGTCATATGGTAGGTTGATTTTTAGTTTAAGAGTTCTCCACACTGTTTTCCAAAGGGGTTGCATGAGTTTTCAATGCCACCAGTAGTGAATGAGCATTCCCCTTTCTCTACATCCTCACTAGCATTTGGTATCATTTATTTTCTTGATCCTAGCCAGTCTGATTGGGGTAAGGTGATACCTTAGGGTGGTTTTAATTTGCATTTCCCTAATTACTAATGATGTTGAACACTTTTTGAGATGTTTCTTAGCCATCTTTATTTCTTCCTTTGAGAACTCTCTGTTTAGATCTTTAGCCCATCTTTTAATTGGGTCATTTCGTTTCTGGATTCTTTGTTTTTTGAGTTCTTTATATATTCTGGATGTTAAACCTCTGTCAGATGTGTCACTGGTGAAGATTTTTTTCCCATTCAGTGGGTTTTCTCTTCACTTTTTTGATTGATTCTTTTGCTGTACAGATGTTTTTTAGTTTAATGAGGTCCCACTTGTTGATGGCTGACCTTAATTCCCAAGCAACTTCTGTCTTAGAAAATCCTTTCCTACACCTATATCTTGTTAAGTTACTGCCAATATTTTCTTCTAATAGTTTCAGGGTTTCCAGTTTCACATTGAGGCCTTTGATCCATTTGGAGTTGACTTTTGTGCAAGGTGAAGGATAAGGATCTAGTTTCATTTTTCTACAGGTGGAGATCCAGTTTTGCCAGCACCATCTGTTGAAGATGCTGTCTTTCCTCCATTGTATGTTCTTGGCACCTTAGTCAAATATCAAGTAACTGAAATTGCGTGTACTCATGTTTGGATCTTCTATTGTGTTCCATTGATCTATGTGTCTATTTTTGTGTGAGTACCATGCTGTTTTTATGACTATAGCTCTTTAATATAATCTGAGATCTGGTATGGTGATCCCCCCCAGCATTGTTCTTTTTGTTCCAAGATTGCTTTGGCCATCTGGGGTCCTTTGTAATTCCATAGGAATTACAGGATGATTTTTTTTCTAGCTCTGTGAAGAATGTCATAGGTATTTTGATCAGCATTGCATTGAATCTTTAGATTGCTTTTGGCAAGATGGTCATTTTCACAATATCAATTCTACAAATCCATGAGCATGGTAAGTCTTTCAATCTCCTAGTGTCTTCTATATCTTTCTTTAAAGATTTAAATCTTTAATGTCTTTGGATAGGTTTATTCCTAAATATTTTTTGAGGTTATTGTTAATGGGAAATTTTCCTTGAATGCCTCTTCTAATTGCCTTTTATTGGTATATAGAAAGGCTGATTTTTTTTGGTAAGTTGATTTTGTAACCTGCCACTTTACTGAAAGTATTAATCATTTCTAACAGTTTTCTGGTAGAATATTTGGGACCTTATATATAATATCATATAGTCTGCAAATAGTGACACTTTGACCTCTTCTTTTCCGATTAGTAATCCTTTAATTTCCTTTTTTGTCTTATTTCCCTTGAAAGACTGAACTATATTGAAATATATTGAAAAGGAATAGATAGCATGGACAGTCCTATCTGATAACTGATTTTAATGGAAGTTGTTCCAGTTTTTCCCATCTGGAATGATGTTGGCTATGGGTTTGTTGTATTTAGCTTTTATTATGTTGAAGTATGTTCCCTCCAGACCTTCTAGGACTTTTCTGGGGGTGGTTTTATAGAAGATTTATTGAGGGGACAGGAGGCAGGCTATGGGCTCAGTTCTTCTTGGCCACAGCTTTCCTCAGGGACACCAGCAAGTTTCTCAGCTCCTCCTGCTTCCTCTCAGCATGGATGTGTATCTCCACCCTCTTCTTAATGAACTTGAGTGCCCACTTGTTCATGGATATCTTGAGCAGCTACATGGTGGGCCTCTCATAGAGCACAAAGCTGTACACCTCCCTGATTGTGTCCCACACAAAGTTGGTGTGCTTAGTGAGGCACCCCCACTGCCAGCTGTGCTTCTGTTTGGTCACATTCTTCATCATCTGTGGCCCTTGTTGAGGCCCATGACCATCACGTAGTGCAGAGCAGTGGCAAAGAAACCCTCAGGTCATGCCCAGGCTCCACGCCCAGGCCTCAAACCTGGATGGCAGTGGATAAGGCCGTGACCAAACCCTCTCCAGGACTTTTAACATGAAAGCATGCTGGATTTTGTCAAAGGCCTTTTCTGCATCTATTGAGATAACTTTTGTCTTTAAGTTCATTTATATTTTATTACATTCATTATTGTATATAAGTGAACTATCTCAGTATTTCTGGAATAAATCCATCTTGACTGTGGTGAATGGTCTTTTTGATGTGCATGTCTATATGTGGTTTGAGTTGTTAAATATCTTTGCATCTATGTTTATTAAGGATATGGGCCTATCTTTTTCTTTTTTGTTGCATTTTTACCTGGTTTCGGTATTTCACCGATACTGACTTCATGGAAGGAGTTCAGGAGTTCTCCCACTGTTTCTGTCTTTTTGAGTAATTCTGGCATTATTGGTTGTATATCGCCTTTGAACATCTGGTAGAATTCTGCTGTGAATCCATCTGGTCCTGGACTTTTTTAGTCAGGAGGTTTTATACTGTTGTTTCAATTTCTTTATTTGTTATGAGTCTGTTTAAACTGTTGATCTCTTCTTGGTTTAATTTTGATGGTGTCCATGACTATAGAAATTCATCCATTTTTTACATTTTTCAAATTTAATGGAGTATAGATTTTTAAAGTATTCTGTTACAATGTTTTTTGTCTTTTGTGAGGTTTCCCTTTCATCTCTGATATTGTTAATTTGGATTTGCTCATTTTTTTGGTTAACAGGATAAAGGTCTGTCTGTTTTGTTTAACTTTTCAAAGAACCAGCTCATAGATTCATTAATTTTTTGTATTTCTTTGTTTCTAGTTCATTAATTTCTGCTCTGATTTTTGTTATTTCTTCTCATCTACTGGGTTTGGGGTTGGTTTGTTCTTGCCTTTCCAGAGTCTTGAGTTGTACTGTCAAGTCATTTACATGTGCTTTTTCTGATTTTTTAAAATGTAGGTACTAAAAGCTATAAACTTTCCTCTTAGGAATGCTTTTAGGGTGTCCCAGAGATTTTATTGTGCTGTGTTCTGGTTTTCATTTTGTTCCAGGAGTACTTTTATTTATTTCTTAATTTCTTCTTTGACCCATTCATCATTTAGAACTGTGTTGTTTAATCTCCATGAGTTTGTGTAGTTACTAGAGCTTCTTTTGCTGTTTATTATAAGCTTTATTGCATTGTGATCTGATAGAAGGCATGTATTTGTTGAGAATTATTTTGTGTCCCAGAATGTGGTCAATTTTAGAATAACTTTCATGGGCTGCTGAGCGGAAAGTGTATTCTTTGGTGCTTGGGTGGAATATTCTGTGTATGTCTATTAGGTCCATATCATGTAAGATGTCATTTAATTCAGATGTCTTTATTCTTTGTCCAGTTGACCTGTCTATTGAAGATAGTGTGATATTAAAGTCATTTACTATTACTTAGTTGGGGTTAATCCCTGTTTTATAGTCCTGGAGTATTGATTTTATGAAATTGGGTGCTCCAGAGTTTGGTGCATATATGTTCATGATTGTAATATCTTCTTGGTCAATTGTTCCTTTGATTAGAATGAAGTAACTCTCCTTATCTCTTCTGATGAGTTTTAATTTGAAGTGTATTTTTGTCAGATATTAAAATTGCAGCACCTGCTTGCTTCCTAAGGTCATTTGTTTGGAATACTTTTTTTCTATCCTTTTACCCCAAGATAGTGTCTATCCTTGAAGGTGATATGAGTTTCCTGAAGACAACAAAAAGATGGGTTTTCTTTCTTGATCCATTGCACCAGCCTGTGTCTTTTGACAGGGGAATTGAGGCCATTGATATTTAGTGCTATTATTGAAAGGTGTATGTTTGATACTGTCATTTTAACAGGTGTTTGTGGCCCTATCTTGTGTTTCCATTATTATACCTTCCTTTTCTTTCTGTAATCTCTTGGGTATACTCATTCCTATCTTTGGTCCTTTGTATTGCTTTGAGTAGTCTCTGTAGGGTCGGTGTTGGGTGGAATATTCTGTATATGTCTGTTAGGTCCATTTAATATCAGTAGTCATTTAATTCAGATGTCTCTCTGTTTATTTTTTGTCCAGTTGACCTGTCTATTGATGACAGTGTGGTATTAAAGTCACTTACTGTTTCTTAGTTGGGGTTTGTTGGACATGAATTCTTTCAGCCTATTCATGCCATAGAAAATTTTCCATTCCCCTTTGACTATGATAAATAGTTTTGTTGGATAAAGTATTTGGGGTTGGCATCCATGGTTGTTTAGAACTGGGAATACTTTGGACCTGGATCTTCTGGCTTTCATATTTTTTATTGAAAAGTCACCTGCAATTTTGATGGCTTTCCCTTTATATGTAACTTGTTTTTCTCTTGGAGCTTTCAGTACCCTTTCTTTGTTCTCTACATTTAATGTTTTTAAAATGATATGCCCTGGGGAGTTTCTGTTCTGATCTTGTCTAATTGGTGTTCTATAATCCTGTTGACAATCTGATCAGTGCCATTGGTCTTAGATTCTTCTTCCTGTATACCTATGATGTGTAAATCTCATCTTTTCATGTTGTCCCACATTTCTTGTGAATTCCATTCCTGTGTTTTAAAAAAAATTTACAGTCTTTGCTTAAGGAGTCCAGATATTCAACTTTGTCATCCAGTCTTGATATTCTGTTATGAATGAATGATAATTATTCATTCTGGCTGTGAGGCTTTCTCCTGTCATTCCCAATTGGCTTATGGAGGTGTTCAATCCCATGATCATTTCTGTTTAGGTTTTCTTCAATATTTCTCTTTTGTGAATTCACTTTTCAAGACCTGAATTTTTTTTGATATTTCATTAAGCCACATATTTTTATATTCTTGAATTTCCATAACAAATTTATGCTTATCCTCTTTGAGCTCTTTGAGTTTTTTGTGTTTTAAGTTATCTATGTTTATGATTGTTCTTTTAAATTCTGTGTCCCAGGGTTCCTGGGGTTCTCATTGTATTGCACCTCTGTAGGACTAGTGGATTTTGTTGGGAATGTATCATCATGGTTTTTCATATTATTTGTGTTTTTATAATGCTGTTTGGGCATATGAATGTGTCAGGAGCTGGAGAAACAACATTCATTACCAAAAAATATAATATGGCTCTACAAACAGTTGACTTAAGCAGGACATTCTGCCTGCACTAGTAACCTTGAGAAAGAATTTATGGCAAGGTTATCTTTCTCTTCCCCTTGCAAACAGTTCTCGGAAAAGATAAGTCATGCAGTAATCTCTTGGAACACCTGGTGGTCAGTCACGTTGCTGAATGCTCAGTTCCCCCACCCCATATCCATAAAAATGCTGTAACCTTTGACCAACTTCTTCAACCCCTTCTAAATACAAACTGTATATAAGGAAAGCTTGCAATACAATAAAGCGACCCTTGACAAGTGGACTTGCTTGGGCTCCGTCTCCTCTTTCTCGCCCGTTTTTCCTTTCAGGGAGTGGTCCCCCTCGAGCTTTACCTGTACAGGGTCCCCGCAGGCGGGGGCATGAATGCTCATTGTTGGTTGTGTGTCCAGTAGGAACTTCTATTCTGCTTTTGTTTAGTTGAATTTTGTTTTTATTTATATTGTTTATGTAGCTTGGTTGCTTTTTGCTCAGTTATAAAAAATGAATTGGTGTGTGTTTCAGGTTCTTGCAGGCTGGTCTGGGAAGTTGGTAGGACAGGGTTGTATGTAGTCTGGTCAGGGTAGTAGTAAGGCTGGTCTGTGTCAGACAGATCAGGACCCAGTGGAAGATAGGGCTGGGGACTAGTTGAGGAAGGGCTTAGAAATCTATGCTAAGGGGTTTAACTAGTCTAGGTGAGGAAGCTAGTTCAGAGATCTGAGTAAGTCAGAGGAATTGGAGCAGGCTTGGGTCCATGGCTAGCAGGGGACAGGATGAGAGTGGGGTAGGTTGGAAGTGTTGAGGCTACAGAGGAATGGAGTCTCAGCCTGCTTTCTTATACAACCCAAGACCACCTGCCCAGGGGTGGCACCACCCACAGTGGGCTGGGCCCTCCCACATCACTCACAAGTAAGGAAAGACTCCACAGATATGGCCACAGGCCAATCCAGTGGAGGAAGTTCCTCAGTTGAGGTTCCCTCTTCCAGGTGTTTGACGCTGACAGCTGAAGCTATCCATAACAAAAACATAATGGAAGAAGTAACTGTTTTAGTTCATGGTTTCAGAGGATTTAGTTCAGTCTCTTGGTACTATGTACTTGATTAGAATGTCATGTTTGGGGAGCATGTGGCCTAGGAGAGTTGTTCACCTCATTGCCCATAAAGAGCAGAAAAACTAGAAGGGACCCTGGACAAGAAATACCCAAAGAATTGACCCCAGTGACCTTCTTTCCCTGCTATATCCCTAAGAACCTGAAAAATAATGCCACCATTGTGGACCAAAGCTTTAACCCATGAGCCAGTGGGGGTACATTTCATAATCAAATTATACTACAAACCCAGTAAAAATGTCATTTCTCTGGACCAGGCATAAATTAATTTATTTTGATTAAGTCAGAAGCAGGTCATTAAATACATAAAATGCCTGAAGCAAGGTGTCTTCTCTTGTCAAATGCCTCTGAGTCCCACTGTTGCTGTGTGGTGACTCTGAGGAAGGATACACAAGGGGAATTTTGCCTACAGCTACGATCTTGAAGGGACACTGGACCCACAGGAAAAGGGGATATACAGCCTTTCAGTTAAATTGTAAAACCCTGGTGATGACTGCTTGGAACTTAAATTTTACCCTTTTTGAGTATATAAGTAAGCAAGGGGTAAATTTTTAAACAAAAGGGCTTTTCAGGCAGAAAATTTGCAGATGCTATTATTTCCCCTCTCAGGGCAGATGTGTAGCCTATCTTTCAGGAAGGGACATAATAACCAACCTACCTTGACTTATAGGATCAATGTTCACAGTCTCGTCCCTTCCAAGGAGAAGAGAAAGCACAGCACAGTCTTATACAGTTGTTAAGAGTGTCCACCAATAGTCATTGAAGGAGCCAGGGCAGGAGTCAGCCTCTTGCCTCATTCATGGGTTGTGACTTCTCACTACACACGTTAAGTGCAAGAAGTTGACATCAACGACTCCATGTGGACTCTGTCTCCATCTTTGCCATGGTGAGCACTCTGGGAACTTACTGACATGCTAAGAAGCTGAGATGGAGCTTGCTGAGGTGGGTAGAACCGAACCAGCTCTTTCCTAGAACAGTGTTGTGGTCTGAGCTGGTCTGGTAGATACTCACAGGGTAGCCTGAACTAATTATAATTCTGATAAATAACCACCCTAACTCATTGAAACATCTCAATTTTTATCCTTAAAAGGATAACCTCATTCATAACACAGCCAGTAACACATTTTGGTTTCTACTGGTATGTGGGCTCCCTGATTTATAATTCTACCCCTCTTTGGTTTTGTTTTTCTTTCCCTTCACAGATTGTCAGAGCCTCCTTGAATGACATAAGTGTTCAGTAAACATCAGCCTTTACTACTTAGAAGTGGGGAAAGTACTGACATCATGATGGTTAATTCTTGGTGTGAGCTTGACTGGGCCATGAGATGCCCATCTAGCTAACTAAACATTTTTTTTTCCCTGAGTATGTTTCAAGGGAGATTAGCATTTGACTGGGGGCAGGATAACAGAGATCCACCCTTTCTAGAACAAGCAGACACTATCCAACCTGTTTAGAGCTCGAATAGAATAAAGATTTTCAGGAAGATTGAATTCTCTGACTGCGTGCCTAAGCTGGAACATTGATCTGCCCTGGTGCTCCCAGCTCTTACCTTTGAGTGATACCACCAGCTTTCCTGGGTCTCCTGCTTGTAGAGGGCACATTGTGAGACTTCTCAGCCTCTATAATTATTTCAGTTAATCTTACAGTAGTAATCTCCCCTCCCCCAACCTATTTGTTTCTCTCTTCCGGGAGAATCTTAACACAGACATATTTTAGGTATATACTGTTATATACATGGGGATAGACACTCTGTATTTATTATATGATGACTTGCTTAGGGTAGAATTTTGAGTGGCACAAATACTGTTATTTAGAGCTGAGGAAACTAATATTCAGAGCATCAATGGATACTTAGGAAGGCATTACAACCTCTAGTTTGTCTGTAAAAGCTACATGGCTGCCATTTCTACATGCCATCTCTAAAGGTTCTGACTGGATGGTGGGAACAAGAAAGGTTTAGTAGGAATCAAAATTATGATCTTGTTCCCGTACCTTAAATTTATAGCTATAGTTCAAGTGTTTGGAAGCAGATTCTGAAGGTGTGGAAGGTGATGTAAGTGCATCAATATGTTGCACAATAGGAAGATATTGCAGGATTAGAAATGCTTTCTAGAGGCCAATTTAAGATTGGAGGTGTTTTGAATTATGAAGTGTTGAGCTTGTGCAGCTGACAAGAGATGTTATTAAAAGCATCGTAGGTGTGAAAGGTGTAAAGATGGTGTGAGATGATCTGAGAGAGATAACTATAAAATCCCTCCCCTCAGGCTTCATTAAACGCCTGAGATTTTCATTTTCAAACCTTCTTATGTTTCATGGTTATGTAATACTTGGCTACAAAGCCCTGTTCTTTGTCAGGAGTCTGCTACGACATGGGTAGAGCTTTGCTTCAGATCTTGCAAACCTACTGGATCACAGAGGTGACAAGACTAGACACCAACAGTCTCCTTAAGTGTTCAGACATACATTCTGTGGTCAGAGAAAGCACCTGTGATGGTGCCTCTGGAGGACTCTGCAGTGTCGGTGTCAGTATGCTCTACCTTGCAAAGTGCTTATGCCCTTTAGCCTCCTGGGTGAGATGCTTCCAGGACAAACTCAGTGGGCTGCAGTCCTCTCTTACTGTAGATTTTTCATTTCTTAAGCTTCCCAAGTATAAGCATTTGTGAGCCCAGTCTACTCTTTAAAAATATTAATTTGAGGGGCTAGCATACAAAGTAATTGGTTTTGTCATGGAATCTTCATACATATGTGTCAATGAACTTTGTCCTCCTCCCCCATCTCCTTCCCCTTTCTTCCCAGTTACTCTACCCTGTCTTTTCTCTTTTTAAAATAATTTATTGAGAATTTCATACAGGGATATAAGCATTTAAGGTATTTTGATCAAATACATGCCCTCCAACTCCTCCTATATCTCCCCATCACTTTTTTTTTCTGATAACTTCATGTATTCTTTTTTTTTTATGGGGCTTTTTGCTACTCTAACATCCCCCCTCTGAAGAGGTAACCCTAAAATCTTTTTAAATTATTTATTTAATAACCATATAATTTGAAGAAGCATTTCATTACACATCATTGACATATTCAATGACAGTTTCCAGAGGTAAGATGCATCTCTTTCAAAATGAGCTGTAAATTTTTAGGTTTACAGTTGAATTAATACAGTTATACAATATTTTCTTTGGGGTCTTTTTATACTAAATGCCTAGCTAATTCCTACCTCCTATTCTTTTTATTTTTCTTTTTTAAAAAAAAATTTAATAACTGCATACTTAGAAGAAGAAGATTTTATTACATCATCATTGACATATTCAATAACAATTTTCTGAGCTAGGATGCATCTCTTACAAAAATTGGCTGTCCATTTTTAGGTTTACAGTTGAATTATTACCATTATACAATATTGTACTTATTATAAGCCCTATAAGCCATAAAATTAAATGAGGTTTTAACCTTTAAAAAAGATCTCCAATTCATTATTAAAATACAGAGTTTCATGCAGAAAACTTCATTTTTAATACAATTGACATTAAGATGTTTGCACATGCGTTTCTAATTTCATCAATTTCTGCTCTGATTTTTGTTATTTCTTCTTGTCTTCTGGGTTTGGATTTCATTTGTTGTGGCTTTTCAATTGTCTTGAGTTGCAATGTTAAGTCATTTATTTCTGTTCTTTCTGATTTTTTTAAATCATTATCATATTTTTTCTTATTTTTAATTACATGATTAGAAGCTTTTCACCATAACTTTAACATATTCAGTAACACCCTCCAGAGCAAGAGTACATCTCTTTCACAAGTGGGTGCAAGTTTCTAGGTTCACAGTTGAATTAATACAGTT
>NW_008331789.1:2865455-2866898 GCF_000622305.1 Nannospalax galili
GCATTTCTAATCTCTGTATATCTGATTATTACTAGTCACAGTCGGTTACTTTCTGAGCTCCTTGGCATCTGAGCATAGATATAAAGTCATCAGGTAGATTTCAATTGTAATGTTTTTCACATCTACTAAGTATTAAGGAGCCAATTTTTATGCTTTGCCGACTTTTTTCAAATCGACTTTACACCCACTTCCAAGATAGCACCCTCCCATAGCCTCTCTCCCCCGATTAGAGCCCTTATACTCTGATATCCCTGCCACTGTCTGCTGTGTTGTTGGCACCCCCAGCCATTCCCCACTACTTGCCCTTCTGGTGAATCTAGTCAGCCTGTCTAGAGGTCTTTATTTTAGGAGGGTCAGCTTTTCCTCATCTAGCAGTAATCAATTGTCAATATTCCTTTAGATAAGATTGGGTCTGATGTTCATTTTCCCAGTTCTATGCTGGATTACTACCTGGGAGTCCCTTTGGCACCTTGGCCAACAACTCAAAAGAAGGTATTGCCTGTCTGGCATTGTTGCTTGTTATGTAGCCTTTAGCTATGCATATGGACTCTTAAGAAATTATATTGGCTCCTTTAATCTTTGGTTATACTTTCCTTTTGGGTGTATAAGGCCATGCAGTTGGCCCAGATAAACCAATTCATTTTTACTCTTAAGGTCGTTGGAGGATCTGTTCCTCAGGGTTCACATGGGCTTGGGAGGAGCCCCTGGCTCCTTTCTTTTACCACTTCCACCTATGTGAAGATAAGTCAAAGGTCCTACTCGATCATGGTTGGCTTCGTTTGGAAGCATGGAGGAAATGGTTCCTCTGTGTTGACCTTCCTCTTTCTAGACTGGACACTAGTTCAAGTCAATCTGGTGGGGTCTCCTCAGCCTCCTTGACCAAGAGGACAGGTGACCCACCACATTTTGAGAGATGCTCATAGTCCCCTGGAACTAGTCGACTTAGGAGGGCAAGAGCAAAAACTGTCCTTTATGTCCCTCTGACCAAATTATTATAGGCCTCAAAGTATGTCTGTTAAACATCAAAGAAGTTTAGTTCCACAAGTCTGGTACTTTTAATTACTGTGTGTCATGTAGACAAATCTTGGGCAAAGACCAGTTGTTCTCAGATAAACCTTACCTAGACTTGTATATCTTGATCTGCTATGTATAATTTGTTGGTATGTTATTGGAGTAATATGGTTTCATCTGGTTTTTAAAACTAGCTAGGCATTATTTATCTCTTGCATTGTCTCACCTTTCCATCATGGTTCCCCCAATTAAGGTGGCCCCATTTCCCCCCTTTCTCCCTTAATAAAGGCCTTCTCCTATGGTACTATCTCTCTTGAGTGCCTTCTTTCCCTTTATCCCCTGGGTTCCTTGTATACCCTTCCCTCCCCCCTCCCTTAAACTAACCCAAATTTTATCCATATCTCCCTTATTAAGGCCTGTTTCCTACTGTTC
>NW_008331789.1:2867520-2868299 GCF_000622305.1 Nannospalax galili
CCTGATTATTAGTGATGTTGAACATCTTTTAAGATGTTTCATAGCCATCTTTACTTCTTCTTTTGAGAACTCTTTGTTCAACTCCTTAGTCCATCTTTTAATTGGGTTACTTCTTGTCTTGATGCTCTGTTTTTTGAGTTCGTTATATATTCCGGATATTAAACCTCTGTCGGACGTCTTACTGGTAAAGATTTTCTCCCACTCTGTGGGTTTTCTGTTAGCTTCCCTGGCTGCCTCCTTTGACTTACAGAAGCTTTTTAGTTTAATGAGGTCCCACTTGTTAATTCTTGCCTTTGTTTCCTGAGCAATTGATGTGCCGTTTAGAAAATCCTTTTCTACACGTTATATATTCCGGATATTAAACCTCTGTCGGACGTCTTACTGGTAAAGATTTTCTCCCACTCTGTGGGTTTTCTGTTAGCTTCCCTGGCTGCCTCCTTTGACTTACAGAAGCTTTTTAGTTTAATGAGGTCCCACTTGTTAATTCTTGCCTTTGTTTCCTGAGCAATTGATGTGCCGTTTAGAAAATCCTTTTCTACACCTTTATTGTGTAGGTTTTTCCCAATGTTTTCTTCTAACGGTTTCAGAGTTACAGGCTTTTCATTGAGGTCTTTGATCCATTTGGAATTGACTTTTGTGCAGGGTGAAAGATAGGGGTTTGGTTTCATTCTTCTACCGGTGGAGATCCAGGTTTGCCAGCACCATTTGCTAAACATGCTCTTTCCTCCAGTGAATGTTCTTGGCCCCTTTGTCAAATATCAGGTGGCTGAAATTGCATT
>NW_008331789.1:2868587-2868789 GCF_000622305.1 Nannospalax galili
TAGTTCCGTCCATTTACCTGCCACTTTACTGAAAGTATTAATCATTTCTACAGTTTTTCTGGTAGAATTTTTGGTGTCTCTTAGATATAATATCATATCATCTGGAAAAAGGGATAATTTGATACCTTCTTTTCCTATTATTACTCCTTATTTTCCTGCTCTTATTGCTCTTGCAAGAGTTTCAAGCACTATATTAAAGAGA
>NW_008331789.1:2869345-2870385 GCF_000622305.1 Nannospalax galili
TTGGTTAACTGGGCTAGCGGTGTCAATCTTGTTTATCTTTTCAAAGAATCACCTCTTGGATTCATTGATTCTTTGTATTGTTTTCTTTGTTTCGATTTCATTAATTTCTGCCCTGATTTTTGTTACTTCTTGTCTTCTGGGTTTGGGTTTCATTTGCTCTTGCTTTTCAAATGTGTTGAGTTGCAGCATTAACTCATTTATTTGTGTTCTTTCCGATTTTTTGATGTAGGCATTTAGAGCTATAAACTTCCCTCTAAGGACAGCTTTCGGCGTGTACCAGAAGTTTTGTTGTGTTGTATTGTCCTTTTCATTTAGTTTCAGGAATACTTTTATTTCTTTCTTAATTTCTCTTTTGACCCATTCAACATTCAGGAGTGTGTTTTTTAATCTCCCTGTGTTCATGAGGTGATTAGGGCTTCTTCCGGTGTTGATTTTAAGCTTTATTGCATTGTGGTCTGATAGAATGCATGGAATTGTTTCAATCTTTTTGTATTTGTTGAGTTTTGTTTTGTGCCCCAGTATATGGTCCATTTTGGAGAAAGTTCCATGGGGTGCTGAGTAGAAAGTATGTCCTTTGGTGTTTGGGTGGAATACTCGGTAGATATCTGTTAAGTCCATTTGATACATGGTTTTGTTTAATTCAGATGTCTCTCTGTTAAGTCTCTGGCCTGTTGACCTATCTAATGGAGATAGTGGGGTACTGAAGTCCCCTACTATTAATAGATTAATCTAGGTCTTAAAGTCCTGTAGTATTGTTTTTATGAAGTTGTGTGCACCAGAGTTTGGTGAATATATGTTCATGATTATAGTATTTTCTTGGTTTATTGTTCCTTTGATCAGAATGAAGTAGCCCTCTTTATCTCTTCTGTTTAGTTTTAGTTTAAAGTCTATTTTGTCAGATATTAGAATTGCTACACCTGCTTTTTTCTTAGTGCCATTTCCTTGGAATATTTTTTCCATCCTTTCACTTTAAGATAGTGTCTGTCCTGGAAAGGGAGATGAGTTTCTTGCAGACAACAAAAAGATGGGTTTTGTTTCTT
>NW_008331789.1:2870806-2871198 GCF_000622305.1 Nannospalax galili
GGTTTTCCTTTATATGTGACTTGTTGTTTTTCTTTTGCAGCTTTCAGTATTGTCTCTTTGTTTTGCACATTTAGTGTTTTTACTATGCTGTGCTGTGGAGAGTTTCTTTTCTTGTCCTGTCTGTTTGGTGTTCTATATGTGTCTTGTATTTGTATGGGCATGTCTTTAATTTTGGCAAATTTTCTTCCACGATACTGTTGAAGATCTGGTCCATGCCATTATCTTGGGATTGTTCTCCTTCCTGTATGCCTATGATTCATAAGTTTGGTCTTTTTTATGGTGTCACACACTTCCTGAATATTCCATTCTTGTGATTTCTTAAATTTTTTATAATCTTTGCTTGAGTGGTCTAGTTCATCTACTTTATCTTCCAGTCTTGATACCCTTTTTCC
>NW_008331789.1:2871381-2890858 GCF_000622305.1 Nannospalax galili
GGGGGGATATATTATTTTGGTTTTTTATGTTATTATTTTTTTTTCTGTGACTTTGACATGTGAATTTCTTTTGTAGTTTCTGATTCTTGTGGAAGACTCAAGCCTTCAAGTTTAGGTGTGCTTCTTTTTGTAACTTTATGTGTGTTTGTGGTTTAGTTTTTGGGCATGAAATGCTGGTTCCTCTAAGCTTCCAGTTCTCTCTTTTGATTTTATATTGGAGTGGCCAGACCACTTTTGTCTTCAGGAGTTCTCACAGAGGCCCAAGTCAGATGAGGATCAGATGCTCTCAGGCTTTCTCCCAAGTTCTGGATTCCTGTAGTCAGCAGGCACAGTACAATTTGGGAGGACTGCTAGTTAGAGGTAAGATTCAGGACTCCTCAGGCAGTCAGGGAAGAAGGTTGGCCATGCTACCCAGTGATGCAAACAAAGATGGGGGCAGAAGGCAGACCCAAGGGCCCTTGGGGACTGCACTGAGGAGCTGGGTTGGTCTGGATGCAAAGGACCAGGAAGAGAAAAGGTCAGCCCCGCCCTTCAGGAAAGAGGCTGGTGGGTTGTGCAGACCTGGGGAGGCAGAGGGAGGTGAGGGCAGAGCCAGGCCCAGAGTGCCCCTGGGGACCTGAGAATGAACTGAGTTGCTCTGAATGCACAGGATCTGGAAGTTGTGGTGGTTCCCCACGTGTCTGGGGTGCCTAGACAAGGAATGGAACAGGACCCAGGCTAGAAGGAGAGACCAGCGGGGCAGGGGACATGGGGAAGTGAGTGAGGGTGGGGGAGTCAAGGCAAGGAGGGCAAGATAGACTTACCCTGGAGAGAGAAGCCTGCTGGTCGGAGAGAGGCCTGTGGGTCCTGCAGGCCCAGGGAAGCAGAGTGACCTTAGGAAATTTAAGATTACAAGTATATTATTTTTATCTCATCCTTTATATATCATAACAAAGCTTCCCAGACCATCATCACCTGCTTAGGCTTTCTCATTTTTTGTTTGTCATTTTTTTCTGTCCCATATCCTTTTAACATCTTTTATATTATTATTTTCTTTTTTAAAAAAGTAATTATGAGGCATAATAACATTAATAAATAAATTTTCCATCTGTCTGTGAGAATTCTTTTCCTGGGGATACTAAGCAATGCTTTCAATTTTTTTTTGTATTTGTTGAGGTTTGTTTTGTAGCCCAGTATGTGGTCAACTTTGAAAAAGTTCCATGGAGTTCTGAGTCGAAAGTGTATTCTTTGGTACTTGGATAGAATATTTGAAAGACATCTGTTAGGTCCATTTGATGTATGGTATCATTTAATTCAGACGTCTCTCTGTTTATTCTTTTTCCAGTTGACCTGTCTAATGGAGACAGTGGGGTATTGAAGTCCCCTACTATTACTGAGTAGAGTCTGCTACTATTAATCTGTGTCTTAAAGTCCTGTCGTGTTGTTTTTATGAATTTGGGTGCACCAGAGTTTGGTGCATATATGTTAAGGATTGTAATATTTTCTTGATTAATTGTTCCTTTGCTCAGAATGAAATGACTCTCTGTATCTCTTCTGACTAGTTTTACTTTGAAGTCTATTTTGTCAGATATTAGAATTGCAACCCCTGATTGTTTCTTAGTGCCATTTGCTTGGAATATTCTTTTCTGTCCTTTTACCTTAAGGTAGTGCCTATCCTTGAAGGTGAGATGAGTTTCCTGCAGATAGCAAAAAGGTGGATTTTGTTTCTTAATCCATTTACTTAGCTTGTGTCTTTTGACTGGGGAGTTCAGTCCATTGATATTTAAGGTTATTATTGAAAGGTGTGTATTGGTTGCCATCATTTTGATTGCTGTTTGTGTTCTTTGTCTAATTTTGTGTTTCCTCAATTATACCTTTATTTTCTTTTGTTGCCCGTCGGGTATAGTTGTTCCTTTCTCCTTTCTTTGTATTGCTTCAAGTATTCTTTGAAGGGCTTGTTTCATGGATATGTATTCTTTCAGGCTTTTCACGTCATGGTTTTTCTTTCCCCCTCAACTATAATAGACACGTTTTCTGCATAAAGTATTCTGGTTTGGCATCTATTGTCATTTAGAACTGGAAGTACCTTGGCCCAGGCTCTTCTGGCTTTCATAGTTTGCATTGATGAGTCAGCTGTAATTCTGATGTGCTTTCCTTTGCATGTGACTTGTTTTTCTTTTGCTGCTTTCAGTATTCTCTCTTTGTTCTGTACATTTAGTGTTTTTACTATGATAGACGTGGGGAGTTTCTTTTCTGATCCTGTCTATTTGGTGTTCTATGTGTTTCCCGTATTTGTATGGGGATGTCTTTCCTTAATTTTGGGAAATTCTCTTCTATAATCCTGTTTAAGATCTGGTCAAAACCATAAACCTGAAATTCTTCTCCTTTCTATATGCCTATGATAAGTAGATATGGTCTTTTCATGGTGTCGCACATCTCTTGTATATTCCATTCTTGTGTTTTTAAAAATTTTTCATAATCCCTTCTTGAGTGGTCCAATTCTTCAACTTTATCCTTCAGTGTTGGTGTTCTGTTTTCCATTTCATTCATTCTTGAAGCGAGGCTTTCCCCTGTTGCTTCAAGCTTGGCTTATTGAGTTTTTTTCACTTCCTTCTTCATTTCTGTGTGTTTTCTTCAATGTTTCTTTCTCTTTCATGAGTTAATAAGTTTATCCCTATCTTCTTTTAGTTCTTTGATTTGTTTGTGTGTTCTTTAAATTCGTTGAATTCCTTGATCATGTTTATTATTGTTCTTTTAAATTCAGTGACTTAGGTTATCTCTAGGGGGTTCTCCTTGTAGAACTCCTCTACAGGACTGGTGGAGTTTGGTGGGGACATATTGTTTTGGCTTTCCATTTTATTATTCTTTAGTTGTGATTTTGGCATGTGAATTTCTTTTGTTTATGATCCTGATATGAGAATTAAGTTGAAGTATGCTTCTGTTGGTATTATTCATGTGCCTTGGTCCTTTTCTTATTGTTTATATAAAGCCAGTTGGTTCAGGTTTCAGGTTCTCTGAGGTTTTACTTTGGAGGGAGCTGATGGCTTTAGATTAGCTCCTGAGGAGCACCCACAGAAGCCCAAGTCAGGTTCCAGTTAGGTACACTCAGGCTTCCTTCTAAGGTTTGGACCCCTACTAGCAGGAACTCAGAGCAAAATTTGGGAAGTTCCCTAAGTGGATTGGGGGGGCAGATTTTGGAACGCTCAGCCCCTATGCCAGAGGGAGGCCAGAAATAGGCTCTCTCTGGTGGTCTGCTGAGATCACAGCTGCTACACAGATGGAGGTCGGAACCTACCCTCTCAGGCTGTCAGCTAAGATCTCAGCCTTATCCTACCAAAGCCAGGTCTGTCCTGGGGCCTTTGGAGAGGCCTCATTTAATCCCATTTAGAGGGTTGGGTAAGGCAGCGCAATTAGGTGAAGCTCACCAGCACTAGAGGAAGATCTGGGCGCTCTCAGGCAGTCCCCTGTGCCAGAGGGAGGCTGGAAACAGGTACTCTCTGGCAGTCTTCTGAGACCAGCCTACCCTCTCTTTTCTTATCACAAGTATTAGATCACACGTACATTCCTCTCTGTTGTGCACCTTCCTTAAAAATCTTACACACACACACACACACACACACACACACACACACACACACACACCCTGATGCAGAGTTTCATGAAACTAAAAAACTTCTGCACAGTTAAGAAACATCCTCTAGAGCTGTCAGTCTTCAGAATGGGAGGAAGTCTTTGCCAAATACACATCATCATAGATTAATAGGCTATATAAAGAACCATAAAATTAAATATTTGAAACCAAAATTTCCAATCAGTAAATGAACTAATGAGTGAAATAGTTTTTAAAAGAAGAAATACAAATGGCCAATCAATACTTGAGAAAGTGCTTACCCTCCTTAGCTATCAGGAAACAGAATTAAAACTGCTGAGATACCATGTTTGCTCAGTTGGGTGGCTATCATTGAGAAAACAAGTGACAACAAATGCTGTCAAGGATGTGGAACCCTTATTTGTTGCTGGTGGGAATGTAAATTGGTGTAGCCATTATGAATATCAGTATGGAGGTTTTTAAAAAAAACTTAAAGTAGAACTACCATTTTACCCAGCTGTACCACTGTAGTGTCTGTAACCAAAAGACTTGCACATCCATGTTTACTCATATGAGACAGGAAATGGAGCCAACCTGATATCTGTCATCAGATGAATAAATAAATAAAATATTACAGTTATAACAACTATATACAGTGGAGTTTTATATAGCCATAAAGAAAAATGAAATCATGACATTTGCAGGAAAATGGATACAAATGGAAAGCATTATGTTAAGTGAAATAAGCCAGATTCAGAAAGACGAATACCACATTTTTCTCATATGCAATCCAAGATTTATATATGTATATATAATGTGTGTATTTGTATAATGCATATATATATAATTGTGTATGAGAGAGAGAGAGAGCCCAATCTATTTCATGTTAACTCATTCTTCCAGTTGCCCTAGGGCATAACAGAATATAGTTCTGAAAGGAGAAATAGAACATTTTCATGTATTTCATTTCTTTACTGATTCCCTCTAAGTCACCTCAGGGCACCTTTGTGTGCCTAGTTCTAGCCCAGGCACCAAGAACTCTCAAGTTGCTCCTGGGAAGCTGATCACAAACTCATTGTGATGCTGTAATTAATTGCAGGAATGAAGACTGAGCACAACACTGAACTCTTGTATGGGAGGGAGACACTAGGTGGGCGTGGGTGGCATAGGGGGTTGGATATCAAACTGTATTTAGACTGAGGCCTCAGAGACTTCCAGGGGGTTCGTATAGAGGAAGAACACTACCAGGGCACAACGGTTCTCCCCACCCCGATAGACCTGCTCCATTAGGAATGATTTGTCCAACAATAAATTTACTTAAAATTGAACCCAGTTACGTCAAGGTTTTATTTTGAAAAGTTCCCACATTGCTTTTCTCTTTCACATCCACATATTTTCTTTTTGCTGACATTTTGAGAGTAAATTGTTCACTTGGTGGCATCTCAGCATCTCAGCCTAACATTCAGGCAGGGGTCTTCTATGAATAAGGAGTTCCCACTCTATCGGCACAGCTGTATTAACACCCCCACACCGTGAATGTGTGTGTGTGTGTGTGTGTGTGTGTGTGTGTGTGTGACATTTCCATGCTTTTGACACACTTGCTGTTTAATCTCAGGATTAAAAGAATGAAAAATACTCAAACTGATAGGTTAAATCACAACACTGTTGGAAGGGAAAGTAACTGAAGTGTTCAAAAGTAAAGCAACTATAGGGCTATATGCCCAGCAAACAACAGCCAAATCCTCTTGACTTATGAAATGCTATGAACTGGCTTTGAGAAAAATGAGCTACAAATTCAAGTTGCATTGATGTGGTTTGGGCTCAGGTGCATCTTGCTGTCGTGGAGGGTGAGCCTGTGGTGATAGTGGTGACTAGGGCAGGAGGATCAGATTTGATTCCCCAGACAGTGGAGTGGTAGGAGGAAGGTTCAAACTGGGAGTGACATGATTGACTGCATGAATTATGGCCCCCACATCCCTGAACAGATAGACCAGAGAGGCACAGCAGAAGGAGGGGGCCGGTGGCAGGAGGCTTTGGCAGCTTTGAGAGAAAATAACAAGGCCTTGGACTAGGGTGAGGGGATGGAGCAGGACTGATGAGGAAGGATGTTACTGTTGTGAGTCAGAGGAAGCCGTCAATCTGCTTCAGGACCTCTGACCTTTCTGGAAAATTACTGACTTGTGTCAAAAGTGCAGCAATAAAAACTGAAGTTCTCAGCAGAGCTTTTCCTTCCACCATGGAGAAAAGTGCTAAGACTGTCTCTTGGCACACTCCTGTTCACATAGACCCATTCCTAATCAGGAGAGGCTCCTGCAGAGTCCCAGAAAGGTGGGATCTCTTTATTAGTTGCCTTCACCGCATTCCTGAAATCTAACAGTGCTTTTGTGGGGAGATGTGTAGTGAGAGTAAGCGTTGGCTGAGTCAGAGCAGGAGTATGTCTACCTCCCTAGCACAATGAGCTGACAAGTGATGGGGGGATTAGATATTAACTTTAAGAATCATGTATCAAAAATGGGAACATTGTGGAGACCAGTATACCTTAATTTTCATTTAGGTAACTTTTTTTGAGACAAGTTCTCCCTACAGCCCCAGCTAGCTGACCTGAAACTCATTATGGAGATCAGGCTGGATTTGAACTCACAGAGATCCACTTGCCTCTGCTTCCCGAGTCCTGGGATTAAAGGCATGTGCCACCAGACCCAGCCTCAGATAACTCTTAAGTGTATCTTGAACAAGTAAATAAGATAATGCTTTAAGGAATAGTGGCTTCATTAAGGATAACATATATGATTTCAAACCTGAAAACAAGCTTTAGATAGACATAAAATACCCTTCTTTAACTAATGTAACTTTAAATTAGCAGTTGTCATCATAATCCACATTGTTGATTGTGCATGAGAAATGAGGAAACAGTGTTCAGCTTTGCGCACCTGGAGGTTCTGCGCTGGGAGTCCAGCTGCATCAAAGACACACTTAGGAGGCAGTGGTCAAGACTGCATTGTGGCAGTCCTGTTGAACTTGGAAGAACTCATTTTGGGAATAAGTGGTAGAAAGGAAAAACCTGCAGGCTAAAGGCTAGGAGTGGGGGGAGAAGTATCACAGGTTATAGAAAGAAATGACTTGGAGGTTGTGAGGAATGATGTTAGTAGCATGGGGCAAAGTGGGAGATGCTGTGACTCATGTTGAGGAATTGAGCTTGCGATTTCTAGCCTGATGCTTGCTTTCCTATAGCAGATGACTCACCTCACGGGGGTGGGTGCTCAGAGGGGATTCTTAGGTGTGATGAAGCAGGTTAGATGTTTATGGGAATTTTCAAAATAAAACCATTTTATAAACAGGAAACAATTTTGCTCAAGCATACAGGCAGCATGCATGCGTTCACATTTCTTTCTTGGAAATCCCCTTTGATTTAGTTTGTAGGGCTTCTGTACCTAATTACCACAAATGTGGTACCTTGACACTTCAGGAATTGACTCTCCCATAATTTTAGAGACTTGAAGCCTGAAATTCAGGTGTCAGTAAGGTCTGCTCTTTCTGAAGGTTCAGAGGTAGGATCCCTTTGTTGCCTCTCAGCTCCAGGAGACTCCAGCAATCCTTGTAGACACAACCCTCCAACCCATGCCTGTCTTCCCAAGATTTTCTCCTCTGGGGGTCTCTCTTAAGTCTCCTCCTTTCTTTTATAGGGATAATGGTCACTAAATGTAGGGCTTACCCTAGATCCTTAGCTTAATTAGAGCTACAAAAACTCCATTTCTAAATAGGGTCACACTCAGGTGTTTCCCAAGGTTAGGAGTTGGTCAGACTTTTTTGCAGTCTTTGTTCAAGCCACCAACAGTAAGAATGAGGCACGGTTTCTCCAACTCATGTGCTAGACTCTGTACAAGGGTGAGGTAAGGATGAAGAAGGGTATGCTGTTGTTAGTCCAGAGTAGTGGGCAAGCAGGCCCTTCTATGGCAGTATGGCTTGGCCTAGGACTAATTGTATAGGAGTTGCTAAGGGAGCCTGGGGATGTGCTGGACCTGGATAAGTTCCCAGAGGAAGTGTAGACATGAAGGAAATGAACAGTATCCTAGTAGAGGGAGGCTTATGCAGAGGTGCAGATAAAGAGAGGAGGAGGAGTCAGATTCAGGTCATGAGTGTACTGGAAAGTAAGGTTTGAGACTGGGGCAGGGGAGAAAGAGATGAAGTCAGGAGGTGGGAGAGGGTCAGGTCACCAAGAGCCCAACCTGGCAAGGTAGAAAGCGAGGCATTGATTTGAGAGCCACTGACGTCCCTGGAGGGCTTTGGAAGTGACCAAGTAGTGTAGGGAAATGGGAATCACACCCTTGATACTTTCTGCTGTGTGCTGCACATTTGTACTTAGGACAGAAATTACATTTGCTGGAATTACGATTTTGGCACTAGAAGGGAAATATGAGTGCTTTGGTATTGCTAAAATTACCTTTCTGAGCCAGCCTGACATTAAATTTGAGGAAAACAATATTTAAGAGGAATGACTGGAAATGGGCTCCCTCCTATAATAGGAGAAAATATTAAAGAAGGCAGATGGACAGAATGAAGGTTGTATGTCCACACACAGCAGGGACATCAAGGCTGGGGATGGAAGGTTGGGGAAGCGTCTCAAAGAGTCAGTAGGGGGCCCTAGTACTGAGGAACACAGAGCCTTAGATAGGGCTGCTGGGCTGGCTACAGGGAGAATCAGACTCTGGTTGCATCCTTCAGTTGGCTCCACATGACAGGCTGGAGTTGCTGATCCCTGATGGCTACTAAGTCTCTCTGCAGATAGCATGGCTTCCACTGTTCATGGTCATGAGTCTTCACTCCCTCAGATACCCTCGGATTCTAGATACAAACCTTTGTATGTCCTCTCCCTTCTTCCCCATTTCATCCTCACTTGTCTCTGTCCCCTGGCACCATGTGGTTCAGTGACCTGTTTTCACTTGGACAGAGTTCTTTTCCTAACTGGTCTTCACACTGCCAGTCATTCTAGGGGTCTAATCCAGCCTCCACAGAGAGACCAAATCGTGCTTTTGCAGATACTGTGATCCTGCCTCTCCAGTTGATTCCTACCCCATGGCCTCTGCTGTCTATTTTCAGTCCCCATCACTACTCTAGATGTAGCCTGTGACTCAGGTACTCTTCACCTACCCCTGTTCCAGAGAGCCCGTGCCTTTATATACCTATGCCCATTGCCTGTTCTGTTATCCCTGCTAGAACTCTCAGCTCATCCTCAGGCCAGGATGATGCCCCTTCCCAATACAGGAAGTTTGGGTTCTATCAGTGCCCCACCTTGCTGTGTTCACCTCTTTACGTCTGTCTCTTTCACATGGCAGGCTGATGTGGATAAGTCTCGCTCACGCCACTGCATTATCAGACATCTGCCAATCAGTTGTTCAAATGTACACTGCTCTTGTGGAAGACCCAAGATGGGTTTCCAGCATCTATGTTGGGTGACTCATAAGTGCCTGTAACTCCAGTTCTGGGGGATCTGATGCCCTCTTTTGGCCTCTGTGGGCATCTGTACTCATGTGCACATACTCGTATGCAGACACACATACATACACATAAGTGAAAAAGATTTAAAAGAAGATGAAATATGACAATGTGAGAATGTTAAGGTCTAAGTACACTAGACAAGGCATATAGTCCACTGGCATCTTGCATTGTTTTTGTTGCTTCTCTTGCTAGTGCACAGTGCTGGCCTGTGTGCAGTGCTGGCCTCTTCTCTGCAGAAGCCACTAGCCATATGTGACTATTGAAGCCTTGAGATGTCGTGCTGTGGTTTGGATGTGGTTTATCCCTTGAAAGCTCATGATTTGGAGCCTTGTCCTCCATGTGGCAGTGCTGAAGCAGTGGGACCTTGAAGAGGAGGGTCTAGTGGGAGGTCATTACTAGCCACTTCCCTCTCTTTGACTTCCTGTTTCTCTGTGATCTCTCCCTCTCACATGCACTGATGCCTTGGGTTACAAAGTGATGCCATGGGGGTGGGGGGCTGTGGCTGATTATATTTTCAGCCTCCCAAACTAAGGCTAACTAAACTTCTTTATACTCTCTAGCCTCAGCTACTTCATCACAATAACAAAGTATGGAGGAACACATGCGGTGATCCTGAAATGCAACCAACTCTTCAGGAATTCAATACATGGTACATTTCAAGGACTTAGAACAAAAGAAACATGTAAAATATCTCACTAAAATCTTTATCGTGTTCACATTTATGATACTTTTTTAGCATACTGGGCTAAATAAAATGCTACTAAAATGAATTTCATCTGTTTCCTTATGTTTTAAAGAATATGGTATGATAGAACTTTAAAATTACCTTCATGCCTTGCATCCTATTCTTATGGGAGTTGGCTTAGAGCCTATCTTGATAGGAGGAAATATTTAAATCGTTACAGTAAGTTTGTAAGTTTTTTTTTGTTTTTTGTTTTTTTTGGAGACAGGGTCTCCCTGTAGCCCCATCTGTCCTGAAACTTGCTATGTAGACCAGGCTGGCCTTGAACTCACAGAGATCCACCTGCCTCTACTGGGATTAAAGGTGTGCGCCACCATGCCCGGCGTAAGTTGTTGTTTTAAAAAGTTGTTTTAAAAAGTGGCCTTAAATGTTTTTATTCAATGTAAAGCATTTTTAAAGGATGATAATAAAAAAGGTAGAAATCTTTAAGAATGTCATTTCTTTGAGACATTTGGGCACACATTTTCTTCCATTATCCAGAGTCTTCTCTGTGGTCATAATCAGCTAATGTGGACTCGCTGCCTCTCTCTGCCAGACTCATCCATTATATAAAACAAAACTACAAATCATCTTGAGCATGAAGCTTTTTTCACTTACAATTAGATTGTAAGTATTTTATCATCTTATTAAATATTGTTAGAAAAAATAATCTTGATGTATATACAGTATGTGGTAGAGGTTCAGGATGCCACCCAATGTTTCTTCTCCTCTCAGTTTCTGACCAGTGGAGTACATGTCTAGGGACATATAGCCAATGAGGGATGGAGAACTGCTGGGCAAGCTCCCAACCATTCATCTTTCCTCACCTGGTAAAAGATGGATTGGTTGGACCTGAATCTGAATCTTGGGCTCTACATGACGTGTGTGTGTGTGTGTGTGTGTGTGTGTGTGTGTACGTGAATGTGTGTCTGGTTCTCTACATGTCGTGTGTGTGTGTGTGTGTGTGTGTGTGTGTGTGAGAGAGAGAGAGAGAGAGAGAGAGAGAGAGAGAGAGAGAGAGAGAGAGCCAGAGAGCCAGAGAGCCAGAGAGCCAGAGAAATTCCACAATGCTGGTTGAAGACAGTAGAATAGACTCTGAATTCCTTTCCTGGTTCCATAAATGGACATTGCAGTTGAGGACCATACAGAGAAGCCCAGTGTGATAGGGAAGCTTGACTTCTACAGGCATGTACTAGATCTTTCCCAGAGATGTTGACCACATGGAAGCTGTAAAGGTCAAAAGCTCAAGATGACCTGCTGTATTCAAGGAAGGCCATAAAAGAGGAAGCAGAAGGAGACCGAGTGCACATCAAGAATGGCTGTTAATTATGACCACAGTGCAATGTAGACTCGAGAATGTTCCAACTCTGGCCAAGTGATTCAGCTATTCCTACAGAAAGAAAAGCATCAGGAAGATGGAGGCAGAGAAAATGCAGAAGTACCCTCTGCAGAGCTTCCCCGTACAAGGCCACAACGAAGTGAAGTCCAGGCAGAATTCACAGAGACATTGCAAACCGTCAAAGCCAATACAGTGGCACCAAAGATGATGTCCCCTGTGTGTTACAGGACTCATTATTAGGGTGACATTACTTGGAGGTGCTGTGGATCTTTACGAGATGAAGACTTATGGGAAATCCTTAGACTCTTAGCTAGGGGAGGCTTACCCTTAAAGGAGATGATAGGACTCGGGGCTGTCATCATCCTCTTCGTTTTTAGCTTATCGTGTAAATGGTTTCATTCCACTGTCATCTCCTTCTTTGATGTGTTGTCCTTGACAGAGGCCCAAGACAGTGGTGCCACCTTCAGAATCATAAGCCCAAATAAACCTTTTCCCTTTATTACTTGGTTATTTTGTGATAGCAAAATGAAGCTGTCTAAAACAAGTCATTTAGAGTTGTCATATGGTTTTGGTGGATGCTACCTGCTTTCAAGATTATGGCTGGAAGAGAGCCCTGATTTCTCTCTCCCCTGTGAGAGGTCACTAGCAGGTGATTATGCTACCATGAAGCTACAGTGTGTTCGGCTGTTTATGCTAACACTTTTTTAGCAAGCAGGACAGCAGAAGTCAGAGGTCTGTTCTCATACGCTTGGTGAAGCCTTAATTCTCTGCTCCTTGGCACTCTTAAATTGCAAGAAAGGATTGGTGTAGACACATGTAGCAAGTGGTAGGATTAGTCAGCACTCTAAATGGATCATGAAATAGAATTCTCAGTGAAATGATGCAACCTAGTATCAAAACAAGATCTTGGTTAGGGTATTTCACTAACGTGGATCATGAAGTTACTCAAAAACCGCACCTAAACTACCCTATGGGATAGAAAAAAGCCAGTTTAGACACACACACACACACACAGATATTATACACTCTGATGCATGTTAAAATAAATTACAGATGTTATAACATGGAAAGTCTTTTAAAATTTGAAGCATTGTATAAACTTAAATTTACTTTCAAAACCTCTTAAAATGGTTAAGAAACACTGTCAAAACATATGTATTCATGTACTTTTTGGTTCAAATGTGAGTTTGTTCTCAAAATAGAGGAAGTTGAATATGGACTGTTGCAGCAAATATATTTTCTAGTCTTTACTTTTCCATGCATTTTTTTAATTATCGGAAATTTGGAGGACCAGGAGCAAACTGTTCAAAATGTGTTTAAATAACAAAATAAAGCAAACTGAGCTAACAAGGGCAGGGAATATGAAAAATAAAGTCTATTGTTTCTCTTCCCAAATAAATTAGCTTTGCATTCACATAGCTGCTATTTCAGGCTCTGTGTCTCTTTTTGAGGATGTAAAGGAGAGCTAACTGCTGTTCGTTTCTGCAAGCACAGCTCCGTCTGAGATTCCTGGGGTTAGAGTGAATACATTCTTTTATGAACTGAGTAATTAGTCCATCTGGTTATTCTCAGAAAGGTGCTGGGACTAAAGAATTAACCTCAATACATATTCTATATGGCTGTTATGGGAGTTAGGAGATAAAGTTTATGAAAGTGCTTTGTAAACTGTAAAGAGCTATTATTTTCCATTATTATGATTAGCAACGGCTTCATAAACTCTTTCTCTGTGTATTGTGGCTGTGTGTGCACGTGCGATTAATAGATAATATGCATATGTAGACTCTCAAACTTTGGAGGTCAATCAATAACTACATATTGGACATCCGCTGGCAACTATGTGCAAGGACAAGTTATGTTTTCTGCCCTTGAAGCCCATTTACATGGCTGGAGAAGTGAAATATATGCAGACACCTTTTATGAACAAGAGCGCAATTAAGTGCCAAATTTGCTATTTGGCTTTAAAAAAATATTAGAGAAGGTTAAGTCTAGGAGGCCAGTGGATTAGTGCGAGGACATACCTCAAGGAGTTCATTTTCATTCGACTTTTTTCCCCTTTTACCGTACCATTTCTTGGGATTTGAAAGTGGACATCTGGGATGTATTTGGGGTTGGTTCCACTTCTGTTTTTTGAGTTTTCTCTGAGAATTTCCCATAAGCAATTGGGTATTTGTTGTTTCCTTGATTTATGTCTGTCCCTTCCCTTCTCTCCAACAACCACCTTAGGTGATTTGATTTCCTGTTCAAACAGCAGTTCCTCAGGACAGAAGCTTTTGCCTTAATCTTTCACAATCAGCTTCAAACCATTTTCCGCTCTGTTGTTTGGTGTTTGATGAATCTTTTGGAGACTTAGTGACAGTTTTAAGCCCAGTTGAAACCCCTATTTATATCCGGAAAGAAGTTACATAAGTTCTAGAAAGGTTGGAAATTTTTTTGAATGTATACCCAGGCAATATCATAGATTGCTGGGAAAGAGTATGTGTGTGTGTGTGTGTGTGTGTGTGTGTGTGTGTGTGTGTGTGTATGTTGGGGAAACACAGTGAGTGTGAGTTTCTGTCTGTCTTTGGATTTCCATTGCTCCTCTCTTTCTACTGTTGTGCATTTTGTTTCTGTTCTAGGACTTTTGAATCTCAAGTTATTTATAGAAGAAGCTTAACAGCATGAAGCCATTCTGGTTTATGTAATGCTAATGATTTTATTACTCTTTTGAAAAAAACACCCAAAAACGAACAACCACCTCCAGGTGAGATAAGGAGCAGACCCCCTAGAGCACATTTAAGAGTTTATTGTTTGGAAGACATGCTTAAGTCTCACCAACCCTACAACAGCTCTTCTACTCTCTCCTGCCACCCGTATCTCGTGACAGGATGGAAGGACTGTCTCAAAATCATGGGAGTCAGCTGGCCCTGCCCAGTCCGAGTATGTTTGTTTTACATATCATCAGCTCTCTTCCAGAGCTCTGGTGGTTTCTAGAATTCACCACCAATGCATAGGCCATGAAGAATCTGGACCTTTCTAAATATCAAGGTTCCTCTGCATTGTCCTTCATGGGTGACCATCACAGATCAGAATTACCACCTCAAGTAACCATCAGGTCACTCTGAGCACAATACATATTGGTGACCATTATTCTCATTTGGCTATTGCCAGAATGCCAGCTCCCTAAGGGTAGGGATCTTGTCTCTTGCATCCTGCCAGAGAGGGCATCAGATGCCCTCAGTTTACTTAGTGCACTGAATTCACATAGATCCTGCATTCTAGTTTCTTTGCTGTTGCAATAAACCACTCACCAAAAGCCAGGGAGGAAAGGTTTTATTTTTATCTTACAGGTCACAGTCTAACACTGAGAGAAGTCAGTGCAGAAATTCTGAAGCGTTTTGAAGCAGAAACCATGGAGGAATGCTGCTTGCTGCTCATTTGCTCCAGCTCATGCTTAGCTAGCTTTCTTACACAGCACAAGAGCACCTGCCCAGAGACAGCAAAGCTAGAGGGCTATGCTCTTCTACATGGATTAACAATGGAGATAATCCCTCACAGACATGCTCAAAGGCCAATCTCACCTAGGCAGTCCCTCAGTTGATGCTTTCCTCTCAGGTGACTGTAGGCTGTGTCAAGTTGGTAATTAAAGCACCCAGGGGACCCTGCCTGCCAACTAGAAGAAAGGAGAAAAGCATTTGCAAATAATGAGGGAATGTGGATTTTTACCAGGTTGATTCATTTAATAGGAAGAAATTCAGATGAGACAGCAGCTCGTGACAGTGTTTGAACAGCTGTTGTTACTTTCATGAAACTATAACCAAAATACCTGAAGTAACAACTTGATAGGATGAATTGATCTTGGCTCAGGGTTTCAGAGGTTCAGCTCACGATCACTGTGACCTACACTTGGGTAGAACATGATGGTAGCAGGGGCATGTGGTGAAGGTGAGTTGCCAGCCTTCTCTACATGCCCACACTTCTCTTTGTTCAGTTTAAAATGCTTGCTCTCACCATGTGTACCATTTACACTAGGCCTAATCCACTAAAGTCCAGTAAAATTATTTTTTATTTTCTATGTAGTATGATGTCACCCAAATTCCTCTGGGTCTCCTGCCTGATCAGACAAACTATATATTTTATGTGCATTTATTAACTTACAAAGGAATGAGAACCCAGTGCTTAGGCCCACGCCTCTCAGCTCAGAGCCCAGCATATCAGACCGAGCCACGACTACCATAGTCTCGGCTCACAGCTAACATTCACTCATGCCTCAGGGGCCAGGATCTCGCCCCAGGTCCACAAGAGTCAGTCCATTCTGTCTTTGAGCTGCTCTGGCTGGCTGTGCACGTTCCACACACCAGGTGAACGTGAGGTTCCCGGCTTCCAGCCCAAGATGGCTCCCAGCAGCCTCTTATAGCCTGCGCTCCTCCAGGCCCCGCCCATTGGAGGAACTAGCCAATTGGGAGACATATAGTATAATTAAAGTTTGAAAACCCATTTTGAGGTCTACATTTTTGATTCTTCTATTTCGTGGCCACCTCCTAAGCCCTAATTGTGTTGTTGCACAATTTGTTGGTTTGACTTATTATCGTATTTGTACTTTTTGCAATTGCAAGTAAGTTAGTGATGAGCATCTTTCTGTATAAATAAATTACTGCCTTCCCTGTTGATGATTTCAGTTAGGTGAATGTTCGAAGCAGAATTACAGGACTAAAACAGCGATATTTGTTACAGAGTTTGAAGCCTGGTACTGGCTTGTTTTGAACCAGGGTTGTGACCTTTTCTGTGGGTCATTTCTATTTTGGCCCTCTCCTGGAATGGGGGATGACTTGCTGGTACTGGAGAGCATGCCTCTGGTAAGCGTGGGGGCCAGAATTGCATGCTTGGTAAATCAGCTGACTATGCTCCAGCCACTCTCTGGTTATCTCTTGTTCTCCTGTAGTAATTTCAGTAAGAGCAGTGGTGCTCAGGGCTGATAGCAGAGGATGTTCTGTCTGTGCCTGGGACAGTGCTGCCAAGACTGGGCAGTGTGCTGCTGAGGGGCGAGTTCAGGCAACTGAGCACAAGGAGACAGAGTGAGAGGCTTCATGGAAAGGTATACAGGGTGGGGTGGTGATGATCTCCAGTTGCATATATTTTTCCAGAAGGTGACATAATTTCATTGACTCTTTTTTTATGGCTGAATCAAACCGCATTGTGTATGTATACTGCATTTTCTTTATCCTCTCCTCTGTTGGTGGGCACATAGAATGATTCCATAACTTGGCTGATGTGAATAGGGATGCAGTAAGCATGGATGTACATGTATCATGCTATTTCAGAGTCCTTTGGGTATATACTCAGGAGCAGTATAGTGGTTTTCAAATTTTATTCCTTCCTCCTGAAACTTCTGGATGCTCTGGTGGTGTCTCAGTTAAATAAGTGATTATAAGGTCAGCAGTAGCTAATTTGAAACTATTCTAGTAGAGCAATACATGATATCAGACTCAAGTAAATGTATCTAGAAAGTCACATTTAACATATGTAGAGACCACAGGGCTCTCCTTACCTGATTTGGAGATACTCTTTGAATGAAGTATCTCTGCTCATCTCTTGAAGAGGGTCCTGAGCTTAGGGACTGGAGAGATGGCTCAGGGGTTAAGAGTATGTACTGCTCTTTCAGAGGACCCAAATTTGGTTCCTAGCACCCACATGGGGGTGGGTAGCCTCATGACTGCATGTAACTGTTGCTCCAGAGGATCTGACACCCTCTTCCAGTTTCCACAGGCACCTGCACTAATACACACAGAATGCATACACACAGATACACATAATTGAAATATTTAAAAAGGATTTTAAAAAAGAAGCACATTGCAATTCGAACATCAGCAACTGCAGCAACGTTTTCCACCAAACCAAAATGAGCTTTCATCTTGGGCAGAACGAATCCAAAAGTTTGTTATAGAGTGAACAAAGACAATAAAAAATAATCTGGGTCGTCAAATGGACTTAAAACTGTAAATGCTACATGGAACTCTACTTCAGATCCAGAGCTGGTTGCAGTAGTGCCCATACCCTGTTGTCCCTGGGCATCTATGGGGTGCTATAGGATTCTCATGGATACCCAAATCTGTAGATGATCTAGTCCCTTCATGAAATGCATATCACCCCCACAATCCTCCAGTCACCTCTAAATTACTTATAACTCTTGCAATGTGATTGCAATGTCAATAGTTGTAACAATGTATTGTTTAGACAATAATGATAAGAGTCCATATATGCTCAGTCCAGATCCAGTTATTCCCCTTTATTTTGCTTCACATTTCTTTGAATCTGCAGGTATGGGACCCATGGGTACAGAGGACTGCCAGTAGATACCAGTCAGCTTTGTCTGGTGAGTTTATTTTGTTTGAAAGGGGTCTACCGAGACCCCTAACACTGACATCTTGTGATTATATATAGGCTTCATCATCCCATTTGATGTACAAATTGAGGCATTCAGAAGTAAAATCATACACAAATGTGATTTTTGCAATTTGGGCACTGCTTGATCATGGACAAGCAGGTTCATGCCTCTGAGCCTCAGTTTTCCTATTTGTAAAATGGGAATGATGGTGTCTGTCCTGTAATACTGTTATCCAAACTGTCCCAATACTCAATAACCAGGCTCTGCAAATAAGAATGTCACCTGCATTTATCAACACTGTGACTCCAAGACTCTTGGCATGACTCAATTTAAAGTTTTCTGGTCAGCTGCAGGTGAAAAGCGGAGAGGATTGCATTGGGATGTAAGAGGCAGAGCTTGGCATCTGTTAAAACCTGCAGTTCTGTTAGTGACTTTTGTAATATCAGCCTTTCTTTTGTGGTCCAGAGTAATAAAAGCATTTCCCCAACTCCAATTAACTTAAAATCCAATAGTGTAGACTCTGTGGGAACCATTTCTTGTATTGTTTCCTAAGTCTACTCTAATGTACTGTGTGACCTTTGGAACACTTGTTTGCCAGTCTGAATTTCTGTGACATGAGGTGGTGGGGGTGGGGGCTAGGGATATAGCTCAGTGATAGAGTGCTTACCCAGCTTGTGTGAGGTGGCTAGCTCAGGTGGTATTAAGAGTCCCTCCAGCTTTCTAGTTTTAAAATTCTACCCAGATTTGGGGGATCAAACCTTGAAGTATTTCTCTTTTGCAGAATGGAGGGGAAAGCTGTCATTAAAATTGGCCACTTGGGGTCGCCGGCGGTCTGAGACGGCTGCTGAGGGGTAGCGCCTCAGAGAATGAATTCTGGGGGTAGCTGATGGAATTTTCTTTTTTGTCTTTTCCTTTAACTCCGGAATTTGGCAGAAAACTTGACCGCCTTATTAGTATTGAGCAGACAGACAGTAGGCACGTGCCAGAAGGACTGTACAGAGCCATGGCACCCATGCCCACCTCAGGAAAAGGGAAAAAAGAAAGAGAGGAAAAATAAATCTGAGAGAAAAAATATAAGACGGGGCTCAGATGGCTCTGCCTTCTTGACTCCCCCTCAGTGTGGTCTGGCAATGTCTTGACTTGAAAAGCAGGTCCCACGAAATTAATCCCGGCAGCATAAAACCTGCCTTCCTGGTGGTAAATCTTTGTACGGTAGAAATCCAGACCTATCAGAGGCAGAGCATAGGATTCCCGAAGGCGCTCTCTCCGGGAGCTTTTCCTCGTGGGCTTTGCTGATGGGGACTGTGGTGGCGGAAACACCCAGAAATCCCTGTGGAATTCAGAGGGATCTCCGTGCAAGAAGTAAACAAAAGAGAACTCCAAAAGGCACAGCCCTCTGCTGAAGGCGCAGCCCCGCCCCCGGGGCAGGGAAGGCTTTCTGCAGCAGCCGCACACTGTAAACATCCTTCCCTACGACCCCCACAGCACAGGGATCTTAATAGAGACAGATTTGGAACGCCTGCTGTCCCCCTTCAGATCATAAATTACAGCTAATTCTGTTTATGCCCTCCCCCCTTCTTCTCCTAATAGTTTGAGAGATTGACAAAAGGGTGTGAAGTCCGTCCTGCCTGGCCAGCCAAGGAGCCCTTCTAGGGGTTTCTTCAGTCTGCGTCCTATGCAACTAAAGTTAAAGATTTATTCCCCTCCCCCCTCCACCGCCCTTCCTGGCCTCCTGCTTTACCCTGTACCCTTCTGTAGTTTTGCTGTTGGGGCGCCTCTAGCCTGAGCTTTCATTTCTAGTTAATATGAAAGGGAAAGAATTTGCTTTTTATTTGTGGCTTCTGGTGTGTGTCCCCTTCCCCCTTCCCCCTTCCCCCTCCAAATTCCTGGGGCAGCTTCTGTCAGTGGTGGGCACAGGGCTGGAGATGAAGTTGCTCTAGAGACTTCAGCATCTCTGGTTTCTTCCAGCTCAGCATCTGTTTTTCCCATGCA
>NW_008331789.1:2890979-2903206 GCF_000622305.1 Nannospalax galili
CCAGTGTAGTAGGGTTCTCCAAAGGAACAGAACCCGTGGAATGAATATATATGTATAGAGATTTATCAGCTTAGCCTTGGCCTTTTATATGGGCTGCCATCAGAAGGTAACACCCACATTTAGGGTGTGTCTTCCAGCTTCAGATGGTCCAATCAAGAAGATCTCTTTCATTTCAGTTAATCCCAGATCCAGTCAAATTGACACCCAGGATTAGTCATTGCACCCAGGCTTGGCAAGATTTTAATAAATGCCATTTCATAAACTTTGTTACTGAGCACTTGAAATGTGGCTACATGGACCTGGTAAGTGCTGCAAGTAGAAAATGCACACTGGTGTCAAAGACCATAGTGAAAAGACAAAAGAGCACAGCAGTTTTTACATAGACTACATGCTGAAATTGTTAAAATATCAATAAGCCCCATAAATTGAATTGGTCCAGACTATAAAATTGTCTAGGCTATCTGTTGGAGGACCTACTTTTCCAGTCTCACTGGTCAATTACCTGGTGATAGAACTACTCCCAGGAAGGCAGGGTCACCTTAAGTTACGCTAAATAGATGGGCGGAATACCTGGTGTGTTAATAAGGTAGTGTATATTTCCTGTCTGGAACTAGCTCAGATCCCTGCTGAACTTCCAGACCAGCCACAGCCATGTAAGTCTGACTCTTCAGGAAAGAGTAATTTCTCCTTTTCTTCTTCATGCCTTTCTCACTAAACATGCTTTCTTTAAGGCTTTGGTTTGTCCCTAGCATTTTGTAGTTCTTCACTTTTTCTCTAAAGTTTCCTTCTCCCAGCCATGTGGCTGCCAGTCAGCCACATGTCTGACCTCCATGCAGGCTCTAAACCTGCATGGCTTCCATGATTTTCTTTCTTTCTTCCCATTATTCTCCTCCTCAAGGCAGCTGCCAAGATGACCAGCTTGCCTACCCTGAGGATTTTTTCTTTAAGATTCTAATAAAATTGTAAACGCTTCTGTTTGGGTCCATTCTTAAATTCTTATATGAATGAGGCTAAGAACCCTCTAGGGGACCCTCTTTCTCCCCATTTCAAAATGACAATCAGTTGTAAATACTTGGTTGACTAAAATACATTTTAAAAGTTAAGTTCATCTATTTCTTGTTACTTTTTGAAAATGTGATTATTAGAAAATAAAGATATACACATGAGTTGCATCTGTGGCTCACAAGTTGGGGAAATAGCAAAGATACAGATGTTGAACAAAGATGAGATCACTAAACCATACCAAGAAATACCACCACACAAGTCCAGATGCATAGGTCTATTGAGAAAAACACAAGAACAACCAAGATAATATGTCTCCTCCAGAAATTAGCAGCCCCATCATAATGTTTCCTGAGGGTGGCAACCTCAGGATGCACAAGACAATGACTTCAAAATAGCAGTTATAAATATGTTCAAGGAACTCAAAGAGAATATGAATAAAGACTGAATGAAGACCCTGAAAACGCATACAGTTGAATGAAATAGCCATTCGAGACATAAAATTAGAATTCAAAAAAAGAGATATAATCTCTGAAGAAAAGCCAAACTGAAAGAAAACTTGAATTGGAAAACTCAGGAACTGCAACAAAAATTTTAAAATAAAAGAGAAGGGAAGTGGAGGAAATGGAACAGAGAATATCAGATCTTGAAGACAAGACTGGGGAAATTGATCATTGACTCAAAGAAAACATTGGCTCTAAAATAACCCCAGGAACTGAATATGCAGGAACTCTGGGATGCTGTAAAGAGACCAAGCCTGTGAATCATAGGCATAGAAGAAGAAGAAGCCCAGGTCAAAGGCACAGAAAATATTTTTAATAAAATCATAGAAGAAAACTCCTAAAATCTAGGGAAAGAGATACCCATCAAGGTATAAGAAGCATATAGAACACCAAATAGATAAGACCAGAAAAGAAACTCCTCACATAATAGTCAAAACACTAAACATACAGAACAGAGAAAACACACTGAAAGCTGTGAGAGAAAAAGATCTAGTCACATATAAAGGCAGGTCCATCAGAGTAACAATTGACTTTTCAGTGGAGTCTATGAAAGTCAGAGTGGCTTGCAGCAATGTTCTACAAGTCATGAAAGAACACAGATTCAAGCCCAGACTACTATACCCAGTAAAACTATCAGTTATAATTGTAGGAGAAATGAAAACTTTCCATGATAAAAATAAACAAGATACTTATGTTAATGAAACCAGCTCCATAGAGAATGCTCAATGCAATATTTTGTTGTGAAGAGAAAATTAAACTCTCTCATGAGGGCACAAAGAATAAAGAAAATATCTCAGAACAGATAACCAAAAGAGGCCTAAGAAAACAGCACAACACTGACATAACAAGAATTAATAAACATTAATCAAAAATAACTTTCGGGGGGTTGGAGAGATAGCTCAGCAGTTAAGAGCACTAACTGCTCTTGCAGAAGACCCAGGTTCGATTCCCAGCACCCACATGGTGACTACGAACTGTCTTTAACTCCAGTTCCAAGGGAATCCAAAGCCCTCTTCTGACCTCTGCAGCACTGCACGACATGGGTGCGCTCACACACATGCAGGCAATACACTCATACACATAAAATAAAAATAATCAAATATTAAAAAACCCAATAACCTTCAGTATTAATAGTCTCAACTCTCCAGTTTCAAAAAAAAAATCTGATTGCATCAGAAAACAGGATTCATTGATTTGCTGCCTCCAAGAAACACACAATATCAGTGGTCAACACTACCTTCAAATACAAGGAAAAAGATATTCCAAGCAAATGGACTAAGAAACACATAGGAGATAAAGAAGATACAAATTGGAAAGAAATCAAAGTATCTTTATTTGAAGACAATCATGATTCTATATATAAAGGATCCTAAGGACTCTACCAGAAACTCCTAGAACTCAGCAAAGTAATAGGATATAATAACACTCCAGATTAGGGGCCTTCCTGTACACCACCAGTAAACACACTGAGAAGGAAATCCGGTAAATGATCTCATTTATGACAGTCTCAAAAAAGACAATCTTGGAATAAATCTAACAAAGGAAGTGAAGGACCTGTACAATGAAAACTTTAAGATGTTGAAGAAAGAAACTGAAGAAGATACCAGAAGATGGAAAGACCTCCCATGATCATGGATTGATAGGGTTAATATTGTGAGAACAGCCATCCTACCAAAAGCAATCTACAAATTGAATGCAATATCCATTAAAATTGCAGCACAATTCTTTACAGAAACTGGAAAAATATATCAAATTTTGTATGGGATTACAGAAAACCCTGAATTGCCAAAATAATTCTGAACAATAAAAGAACTACTGGGGGCATTACCATCCCTGATCTCAAATGATAAAACAGAACTATAGTAATAGAACAGTATAGTACTGGCATAAAAACAGATCAGTGGAATAGAATGGAGCAGAATTGAGCACCCAGATTTAAGTCCTTACAATTACAGCCATATGATTTTTGATATCGGGACCAAAATACACACTGGAGAAAAGACAGCATGTTCAGTGAATGATGCTGGTCAAACCGGGTAGCTGCATGTAGAAGAAACAAACTACATCCCCACCTCTCATCATGCACAAAACTCAACTCTAAATGGATCAAGGATTTCAACATAACACCCGATACCCTGAATCAGAGGATGAAGTTGAGAATACATTGGAACATACAGGCACAGGACAGGACTTTCTGAAGGATTCCTGTAGCTCATTAAGTCCAACAGTTGAGAAGTAGAAACTCATGAAATTAAAAAGCTTCTGTACAGCAAAAGCCACTGTCATTTGAGTGAAGAGGCAATCTACAGAATGGGAAAAATTCTTTGCCAGCTATACTTCTGACAGAGGGCTTGTATCTAGACTATAGAAAGACCACAAGAAACTAAAACAATGAATCAAAAAATCAGATAATCCAATTAAAAATGGGGCAAAGAGCTGAACAGGGAGTTCTCAAAAGATGAAACAGAAATGGCTGAGAAATAAGAAAATGTTTAATATCTTTAGTCATCTGGAAATGAGTATTAAAACCACTTTGAAATTTTATCTTACCCTATTGAGAATGACCGAGATCAAAACACAACAAGGACAAATTCTGGTGAGGTTGTGGGGGGAAGGGGAGCTCTTATCCACTGCTAATGGGAGTGCAAACTGCTGCAGATCCTATGGAAATCAGTGTGAAGATTCCTTAAAAAGCTAGAATTAAATCTACCATATAACCCAGCCATACCACTCTTGAGCATATACCCAAAAAACTTAATGCCCCACTACAGAGATACTTATTCATCCATGTTCATTACTGCCCTTTTCACAATAGATAGAAAATGGAAACAATGTACCTGTCCATGAACTGATGTATGGATAATGAAAGTATGGTGTATTTACACAAAGGAATACTATTCAGCTGTCAAAAAAAAAACACCCAAGTTACAGAATTCTCAGGTAAATGATTGGAACTGGAAACAATCATCCTGAGTGAGGTAACTCAGACTCAGAAAGATAACAATTGCATGTTCTATTTCATAGCTGGATGCTAGCCTTGAATTCTTAGATATACATGTTTCAATTGGAAAATCCAGAGAGGCAGGAAACAGGTAAATGGCCAAGAGGAGCAGTCTTCATGGAAGAGGAGATCGAGTGCAGGATATGAAGGGGGGAAAGGAGAATAATGGAGTAGGAAGGGTTAAATGGGGTGGGGAATGGGAGATCAGGGCAGAGGAGGGAGTATGGGGAGAGATACTAACACTAAAATTCTTTAGTAAAAGCCATATGGAAACCTACCACTATAGAAGCTTCTTAAAGCATATACATATACATAAGATTAAAAGAAGTTACCTTATAACAGTGGAACATTGGCCTAATTAGACACTATAAGCAAAGTAAAAGCCCAGCGCCAGGAATGGATTCCCTCCTTTGAAACTGTTGACCAGAGGTTCCCTGGATTCTTAAACACTACTGCCCATTATGCCTGCTCTTTGTTACCCACCAGAGAGCTTCATGGTAAGACCTTATTGCAAAGACACTGCATATATGTGCTTTAGAAAAAAACAAGGAGAAATCAAGCTTGTACTGACTTTAAAGCGTCATCTCTACCAGCTTAGCTTTCATAGTACTGGAAGGTGCTCTGAATGCTACATAAAGAGAAAATTAGTCATCAACTTAACCCACAGCAAGCTCAGTACACACTGGGTTCTTTCTGTGATCACTGATAAAGGCTGAGCTACTGAGCAGTACCTTGGCACCTTGAAGTCATTTGCCATGAGTTCAGTTTACTTACAAGGAGAAATCAAGCTTGTACTGACTTTAAAGCGCCATCTCTACCAGCTTAGCTTTCATAGTACTGGAAGGTGTTCTGATTGCTACCTAAAGAGAAAATTAGTCATCAGCTTAACCCACAGCAAGCTCAGTACACACTGGGTTCTTTCTGTGATCACTGAGAAAGGCTGAGCTACTGAGCAGTACCTTGGCACCTTGAAGTCATTTGCCATGAGTTCAGTTTACTTGGTCAGTTAGTGGCACTATTTTGGAAAGTCACAGAATCCCTAGGTGGTGCAATCTTGCTGGAGGATGTATGTCACTGGGGTGGGCTTGAGAGTTCATAGCCTCATCCCATTAATAGTTTGCCTCTCTGTTTCCTGTGCCTACTTCATGTGAGCACCCTGCTTTCTGCTCATGCCTCTTCTGTCATGATGGACTCATCCATCTGGAACCATAAGCTCAGTAGGCTTTTATATAAGTTGCCTTTGTCATGGTGTTTTATCACAGCAACAGAAAACCAATATACAGTTTCTTTCTTATTCACAGGTATTTGTTCTCCTGGAATGCTTCATCACCTCCCCTCCTCACTGAGCTGACTCTTCTGCAGTCTGAAACACAATTACAGTGGTCCCCCACACATGGCTCACTGTGTGCTCACCCTGTTTTGAATAATTTGTGTGTGTGAACTGATTTCATACTCACAGTGATTCAATGACTTCATTTAATATTTTAATCCTCACATTGCACCTATTTCACAGATAAGGAAACTGAGGCACAGGATTACGAACACATTCAAGGGGTGGAGAGTTGGCTCAGAGGTTAAAAGCACTTACTACTGGGTGCTGGAGAGATGGTTCAGTGGTTAAGAGTATTGGTTGCTCTTCTAGAGAACCCAGGTTTGATTCCCAGCACCCACATGGTGGCTAACAGCCATCTGTAGCTCCAGTTCCAGTGATTTCGAGGCCCTTTTCTGACCTCCATGGCCACTGCATGACACAGGTGCACTCACATGTAGGCAATGCATTCATACACATAAAACATTTTTTATTTTATTTTTTTATTTTATTTTTTAAAAAAGCACTACTATTCCAGAGGACCTGGGTTCTGTTGCCAGTAGCCACATGTCAGTCAACAACTGTCTGTAACTCTAGTTCCAGAGGATCTGATGCCCTCTTCTGTTCTCTGTGGGTACTGTACACATAGGTGCACTTACATGCATGAGGGCAAAACACTCATACACAAGAAATAAAAATAAAAGAAAAATACTTGAAGAAAGAATGCATTAAAGGTCACACAGCTAGTAAGCAGAAGGGCCAGTGTTTGGCACAGGTAGTTTGATCCCAGGATTCTTGGAAATCTGAATCTCAAGGCAGAAAGTCTCCCTCACCAGGTGCCCTGCTGGCATACTTCTTCTCCCTAGTGCTTGACATATTCCCGCCTTTCTCTCCCTCATACTTCAGCTCTATGTGAACATCTGTCATAGTCCCCATCTATGACTGCTATCGCTGGTAACTTTATCAGTTCTCCTTGCTGTGCTGTGAGCTCCTCAGGACCTCAGTGTAAGACACTTTGCAAGTCTCTCCCCATGAGTGTCCAATGACAAGGAGCACAGCTTTAGCTGCAGGTGACAAGATTCTCCAGGATCCAAAGACTGGGACTAAACCAGACTAGTAGGTTTTCCTCTTTCATGTCATCCTGCTTTTTCTGCTGCATGTAACAATCTATTACCATCCTATTTGTTTTTGTCCACTGGATTAAAAAAAAACAAACAAAACACTAACTTTCCTCCTCCAAGGAATGAGGGCAGGGACCTCACCAGGCAGAGAATGTATTCAGTAAATAAGTGTCAAGTGAATAAGTGAATGAATTGGGGGGGGTGTCTACTATGTGTATCTAGACACCTTGGTTCTTGCTGTCATAGGATTTATAGCTTATGAGGGTGGAGGTGGTGGGGAAGACACATAAGAGGCATAACAGTAAAGAGGTGGAGAAAACAGAACGTTTTGTGAGTGGAAGAAAGAGATTTAGCATTTAGTGTCAGGGAAATCCAGGATGGATTTCTGCAGGATGTGACAACTAAGTAGAAACCTAGACTGTACATGGGAGAAATAGCCAAGCTGAAGGAGGAATCAGAAGAATGGGGTTGTGGACCTTTCAACAACAGACACAGGGAGATTAGTAGCAGGAATATTTCAGGATCAATAACATGCTGGCACCAGTCCCAGGCTGAAATGACAGTGATTAGACAGACGTCCTGACAGAAGTGTGTTCTGTGCAAGGCTGTGGTGTCTGTGTGCACAGCTGTGGTCCCTGCTGGTCCCTCCTGTGAAATTCTTGCCAGGCATGTGCACTGGGCCTCTTTCAGTCTTCTGGCTTGAATGCTTTTATTAAGACTTGTCACAAGGGACTTTATTTTGATTCTGACAGTTTTCACGGGAGAGAGGAAGGTGTTCCAGGCAGCAGAATGGAAATGGTGGAAAGGCGCTGTGATTTGGTTAATTTCAAATCCATTCCTGCAGAGTGGAAGGGAGGATCTGGAAGTGACTTGGGGCATTTTATTGGTCCAGCTCTGCCAGCTCCAGACCTTCCCTTCAGAGATCCTTTTTGCTCTCCGGCAGCATTGGCATCCTCATTGTCCCTGAAGTCCCCTTTTGGTTCCTGTTTCTTCCTAGCTTAAGTATGCTGAATAGAGACTTCTTGTCACAGTTTGTGTGGCTTTGTTTGCTCAGGAACCTACAGCCCTGCTAGTTGCCCAAGTTTTTTATTTTTTATTTTTTATTGAGCTTTTAAAATTTCATAGATTATTTCCCACTCACATCCAGACCCCCTTCCCCATCCATGCCTCCCCCCCCCCCACCCACCTCAAACTCTATGCACTCTGCCATATATACTGAGTCCTCTTCATGCAGGTGTTTTTACCCAAATATCCTTCAGTGTAAATGTGTCCACTGGAGTCTAGTCAGCCCATTATAATTTCTCCCATTTATCTCAGGACCTGAGTTTTTGCTCCTCACAGGAACTGTCTAGGTTCTCTTGCTGCTTTGGTTAGACTTAAACTTGGATCAGTCCTTTATCCTAGACTTCCATGATCCTCAACTGTGTTGCTCTTCTTTTCTCTTCTTCACACATAACCTTGTATCTGCCAAAGAATGGAAACCTCCCCATGCACATGAGTTAAGAACGCTAAGCAGAAAATAACCCTCTGATAATACTTACAGGGCAGGAAGACATACTCAGATCTGTTCTGGGAGGTCAAGGATATTTGTTCTTAGATTTTATGTTTCTTTTGTTTTTGAGACTATATCTATTCTGTCTGTGGGTAGTTTGAGCTACTTAGAACTTTCTTCCCAGAGTGATTTTTTAAAAATGTGTTCAGTCATTGGTCCCTGTTTGACAGTTTGGTCCAAGGAAAGAGGCAGGCAGAATAACAGAGGAGCTATGATCATGTGAGCCTTATCTGCCTTTTGTTGCCAACCTTAGGGTTCTGTGTAAGTCATCTCACAGTGTATGATTCAGTTTCTCCTCTGTAAAATGTGGTCAGTGATAATGTGAGAAGTCACTGAATGTTAGCTGCTACCATTGCCACCATCACTATTACCATCACCATCATTATCACCGTCACTGTCATCACCACCATCATCACCGTCATCACCACCACCACCACCATCATCATCATATTCCTTATCTGAAGTGCTCTGGGATCAGAAATGTTTAGGAATTTTGAACTTTTGTTTTTGGATTTTAGAATATTTGCATAGACATAATCAGCTCTCTTGAAGATGGAACCTAATTATTTATCACTATTTTTAGTGCATCTGTGCTTTGATTGTGGGGAGTAGTGAGTTCATCTGTAGGATGTGCTGTTGTGTTGGCACCCAAGTTTCAGGACGTGAATCACTTGGATTTGGGAGTTTGGGATTAGGGAGTGCTTCTTGTGGCTGCAGTGAAAGAGCAGACTGGGATAGAATGACTATGCCCGAGATCTTGAGCTTACACTTTATAAAATGCTCTTCTTTACTTCCCAGCAAAAGGAAGGATATGCTTCTTAGTTGAAAAAACTATTTAATATTTTTATTCTATGTGTGTGTTGCCTGCATGTATGTAAGTGTACCACATGTGTGCAGTGCCCATGGAGGTCAGAAGAGGGTGGTAGCTCTCCAGGAACTGAAATTATGGATGGTTGTTAGCTGCCATGTAGGTACGGGGAACTGAATCTGTGTCCCCTACAAGAGCAGCCTGTGCTTGTGAACTGAGCCAGCTCTCAAGCCTTAAGAGGGTGAGTCTGTTCCTACATCCTACAGGTTGTATCCCTGTAGGAGATACAGGGATACAAGAAGGAGGTGGAAATAGTTCTCTTTTTCAGGGATGTAGGGATGTCAGGATAGAAGCTGTTAGGCCCTGGCCATCTCCAAATGTGGTCCAGGTTTCTAAATGGATGACACTAATTGGAGACTCACTTCTCATCTCAGCAGTACTCAATGGTGAGAACAACAGTATGTTTGCCAGTATCGAAGAATTAATTTTGGGATGCACATAGTGGTCAAACAGAAGGGCCAGGACAGTTGCCACCAAGAGAGCAGGGCATGTTCAATTCTACCTTTCCTGAGTGCCACGACTGAGCATCTTTTGCAGAGACAATTGATGGCATGACTTGTGGCAGTTCAAATTAAAGACTGTGTCTTAATAGGAAAGGTGAGAGGTACCTGGGACCCTAAGAGACAGTGCCATATGGCATAGCTATCCAGACTGTTCGCATCTGAACTGAGTACAGCATGAAAATGTTACTGAGATCTAAGATCTGAACCTGTAGTTACTTTGGAATGAGAAAGAATAGAATTTCCCTTCCTTTCTAAACAGTGATCTCAAAGCACTTTAGTTAAAACAAATGAGCAAATTACATTTCCTTTGAACTGTATTTATACTTGATGCTTTTAATTTAAGCAGTGCTGTCTCCAAAGGCCCCTTTGTTAGGAAAGGAACATGAATTCAAGATAACAACGATCTGTGCATCTTTTGTAAGAGGAAAGTAAGTCAGACAAAACCTGACATACTGTCAGTCTAGTCACTCAAATTGTGTTCTGGTTCTGGTTTGTAATGGCTATTGTGCAAAACAAATGCTTCATTAAAGACCTCACCTTTGACAATTAAAAAAAAAACACAAATAGGAAATTTCCATTTCATTTAGTAGAAACAAGATTCCCTGCTACACTGAACCACCAGTACCTTTGAAAATAAGCATAACAAGCCACAAAAATAAGAAATTCCATGTTTAGGGTTTTAGATTCATGCCGTTTAATTGTTCGTCTATTCCTATGATAAGGTGAGGCCCGTCTTGTGTCACCGGAGGGACCATATCCTGCTGTTTTTTTCCCCATCCTCATTTACAATGATTATGTTATCAGGCTAGCCAGGCAAAAGGGTGGAGCAACTATAATTTCAAAGCAGGATTAGGTTGAAATAACGAGGTCACTAAGTTGTGGTTACCAAGGCAACGTCACATCTAAGAATATGGGATGCTTCTAGGAGATGAGGCGAAGCCTTGAGCAGTTTCCCCTAAGCACAAAAACCACCCACTTCCTGGAGAGAAATTTCTTCTTAACTGCTGGCAAATATATTTTTATTCTTTATTTTTGAGAAACTAGTTTATAAGTTACAGCCTGATAATAAGTTTTTCCCCCTTTTTCCTTTTCCCTCAGCAGTAATATCAGAATAATCAATTAGCCATTGTTGTCTTTTCCATTTTTGGATTCCCATCTAGTTTTTTCAAGTTTATCTTACTCCTCCTTTCTTCCCTCCCTCCCTCCTTCCATTTTTCATTCCTTCTTTGCTTCCGTTCTATTTTAACATTGCAGAAAAAGACACGGAACATAAAGGTGGAAATTGAGATTAAGTGCTCTGATATGATTTTTGAGGTGACAGCATGGCCACACATGATGAAATCTGTAACCTGTGCCCACAAAATTCACTTTTTTTCTCCTTGAAAAACACTAAGCTTGAGAGAACAACCTTGGTCTCTATTGTCTTTTCTTAAATTTTTAAGTTTACCCTTTAAATTGTGGATGATGGAGGTAAAGGAGGGAAGAGGGAAGGGATGCAGACATCTGTTCTTCAATCAATACCAGTGATCACACTGAACAGCTCCTCCCAGTTGATACCTCTTTTGCTCAGAATTCATTTCTAGGACTGAGTTTTTCAGATAAGACCTCCAAGTTTCCCCATAGTATAAAAAAGAGCAGGCTTCTTTTAACATGGTCTCGTATGTGTGAGCATGGATTTTACTAGGTATATATGTATATATATATATATATATATTTTTTTTTTCAGGAACATTTATGACCAAGTGTTGAGCCACTGGACACAGTGCAGTGTGTGGGAATCCTCTGACTCTGTCATGTTACAACACTGAAGCATCTTCTGATGTGTTAACTATTCACCTTTTGCCCTGGCTTTGCATAAAGAATATAAAGCATGCTTGCAGCCAGGATCATAGCCTGCACAGTATTTTCCACTTCCTGGAAGTCCCTATGGAAGGTTTCTCATTACTTTGGGATGTTTTTAGCTGCCATCCTCGCAAGGGAATGAGGGGTAGGGGGGTGGGAGGGTAGAAAACAAAGGAGCTCCCTAGCCTTCCAGATCTGCTATGTGATCATGGACAACTGAAATCACCTTTCTGACCTCAGGCCAGGGAGAAGGCTGAATAACCTGTCTTGGAAACAGCTCTTGGTGCAATGGCTTGCATGTAGGACCTCAGAATAAGCCTTACACTTTGAAAATAGTAAAGGTGCTTCTGAAGTGAGTCTTTATTCTTCTAGTCTTACTCCTTCTTTCTTTCATTCTTCTCAGAATAATTATTCTAAAAGGAAACTCAAATTATATCAGGCCCTTGCTGCACATTCACATCCAGGTAGAATTTATGAATTTGGCTTTATTTGAAAAGTAGGCTCTTTTTTTTTTAAAAAAAACTAT
>NW_008331789.1:2903907-2907981 GCF_000622305.1 Nannospalax galili
TCCCTCCTTAGAGCATTTTTTTTTTTCCTCATCTGTTACCTGGCTAACTTCAGCTAAATGCCATTTTCTTAGGGGCCTTCCCCTAAGACTTTTCCCTAGGTCTTCTCCCTAGACTTTTGTATAGACCCTTCCAAGTGCTCTTCTGCACTTTCAGTGTGTCTCCAATACTCAGTTCGAAGGTTGGTCCTTTCTGCTAGATACCGAGCTTAAGGAGGTGAAGATTCTCTTTGTTTTTGCTCCTCGCTGCCTTTGTACATCTGCGCACAGTGTCTGGCACAGGGCAGGCCCACATACACTGTGTGTTGAATGTTGCAATACATGAATAACCAAATAAATGATTGTTTGACATCTTATTAAAAACTTTTAGTAAGATATGGTGAGATCTTGGAATGTTGGTAGGATCAAAGATAAATTAGTCCTTCATTTGGGATCCTACTACTAAGTAAATATCCAAAAGAAACAAAACTAGGAGCTTTGGATGTTAAGGAGACCTCTGAATTCCCACATTGATTTCAACATTAGTCACAATAGCCAAGACATGGAAACAACTTGAGTGTCTTCTGATGGATGAATGGATAAAGAAAATGTACATACAAACAGGGAATACTACTCAGCCTCAGAGAAGAAATATAGCTTGTCATTTGTGACAACATTCTAGAATGTGTATCTGAATCCCAGAGTAGTTGAAGACTAGCTATATTTAACTACGGCCACTTCTCAATTATCTCAGGGGATTGGTGTCAGAACCCCATAGATCAAAAGATCTACAGATGGAAAAATTTACAAAACCAAGATTCAAAATACACAAATGTGGTATATTAAGTACCAGAAGTGATTTTTTTTTTTGAAATCACTATTGAATTCTTTGAAATCTATTGAAAGAAGAATTGCTTTGAATAACTATTAGGTATTTGTGTGTACAGTTTTAAGAAATGTAAAACAGAAGACTTAACAAGAAAGAGCTGAAATTTATAATACAGTACAAATATTTTTTAAGGAGAAGGGTAGCTTTATTTTTTTGAGTTTCCATTACAAAAAGCAGAAATTCAAGAAATCATTTCTGCTTTTATTTATTTAGCTTTTTAATTAATTTTTTTATTTTTTGAGAATTTCATATGAATATTGTACTTACATTATGGCCACCTCTCCCAGCCCCTCTTCAACTCTTCCCATGTCCCCTCCTCTCTCATATTTTCACCTCTTCTTGGATTATTATTGTTACAAATACATGTATACATCTGTAAATACACATACATATGTGTAATGCACTGAGTCCATTTAGTGATGCTTGTAGGTACATGTGTTTAGGGCTGCCCACTTGGGATTAAATAATCTCTCAGGGAACTAGGCCCTGAGAAAACTGACTCTCCTTCCCTCAGCAGTCATTGATTGCCTGTGACTCTTCATCTTGAGGTGAGACCCTGTGAAATTTCCCCCATCTACCTTAGCATGTCAACTGGTTTTGTCATTATGCGGTAATGTTAGACTACCATGCTGTAGAGATTTCATATAGCTTCCCTATCATGTCTAAAATGCATTAACTAGCAGCAAGTGTTTTGTCTTTCTGGCTCTTAAAATCTTTCCATCCCTCTCTTTCTCGAGGTTCCCTGAGCCTTAGCTCTACAGGTGGCCTGTAGATGTGCCACTTAGGGCTGGGCACCTCACAGTCACTTGTTCTCTGCATTTGACCAGTTGTAGAACTTTTTAATAGTTTCCATCTGTTGCAAAGAGAAGCTTCTTTGTTGGGTGATGACAACTACCTTTGTCTGTGAATATAAGGATATATATTTAGAATACAGCAAGAAATTAATGTTGATCTAGGACAGTGACAGAAGTAGGTTTTTCTCTAGGATCTATGACCTTTCCAGACACAGATACTTGGCTATGTATACAGTACCATGCGTGATTTCCCTCTCATGAGCGGGCCTTAAGTCCAATTGGACAGTCGTTGTTTCTCCTCCAATATAAAAGTTCCTCTACTGCACCAATAGAGGAAGTCTGCTGGGCTGGTCAATGCTGTGATTCGTAGACGTTACAGCTGGGGACATCATTCATTGGTTTTCTCCCTTGGCATAGAATCCTCATAGTCTTCAGGTTTCCAGGTGAGTTTCTGCTCAACTGCTCCAAGTTCTGTGGACAAGTTCTTTGATACAGTGTGAAATAAATGGCCTGTAGCCCAACATTCAGTATAGTCCCTGATAGGTCTGGAATTTCAAGAGCGCAGTTCTACTCTCCGTGTTTCTACAGGCATTCTTGCATTCTGAGCTCACACCAGCATCTGCCATTAAGCTCATCTTTTAATATTCTGTTACTTTTTCTAGCTGGCTTTTCCAAATATTCCCAAATTCTTTCCACAAACTAGTTTTAAAAGTCTAAAGAATATAGAAATGATCCCACTCTGGTACCAATATTCTATAGTAGTCAGTATTTTTGTGATAAAATGTCTGAGGAAAACTATGTAAAGGAGAAAAGATTTATTTTGGTTTACAGTGTCAGAGGGTTCAGTTCACAGTCAAGTGACTTCTGTATTTCTGGGTCATGTAGAACATCATGGTCCATACAGTATAGTAGAGCAAAGCTTCTTATTTCATGGTAGGCAGGAAGAGAAGAGGGGCAGAGACAGAAACAGGGAGAGACTGAGAGCAAGATAAAGCTTTCAAAGCCATGTCCCCAGTAACACACTTCTCTCATTAGGCCCCATCTTCTACAGGCATCCACTCTCAATAATCTATTCAATTATGATTCAATCACTGGATGAATCCACTGATTAGGTCAGTGACCTCATAATACAATCACTTTCCAAGTCCTGTGAACATTGGGGATTAAGTCTTCACATGAGTCTTTTGGGGAGACATCTTGTAGCTAAATTCCTTCTGGGAGATGTAAACAATATCACCCTTCCCCACTTCTGTACAACAGATAGAGGCTTGATTTTGCTAAACTACAGTCTGGGAAACTATGGAGTTTATTGGACTTAATTACAAAGAAATAGGTGAGGGTTTACTTACAGAAGTGTGAGTGCTCTCCCCTGGAAGGCTGCACTAGAAAGTCTTCATCCAAACATGAATGGTGACGTCCCCTCAGCCATACAAAATGGTGAGAGACCTTCTCCATAGCATTCTCAAATTATATAACTTTAGCCCCGCACCTTCATGCAACTAGGGCTTATTGGTTGGTTGGGAGGTGTGGCTTGACTCTCCCTGTCCCTTCTTCCTTGCGGGCGCAGAACAGTCAACAAACTTAGCTGTGATGATTGTAGGTGAGTAGGTGCAACTGAACTTGGGAAGACGGCATCCATCCGTAGTCTGCCTGTCGGAGGACAGTCCTATGAAGCACACTTCATATCTAACCATTAGAGTGATCATAATAGGGTTGAAGTGAGACATACCACTTTAGTTTATTATTTAGGTGCTAGTACAAGACTTTCACGGATCTCTTACATTTTGACATGGCAGCCAGCAACATTCAAGATGGTGGTTACTGTCAGCCTTAGCCCCTAAAGAACTTGTTGAGCAGAAATCCCTTGTGGATCAGTTTGGTCTACGACATTACAAAGAAATAAACCTTAGTCATTTCCAGTTATTGAGACACCAACATTGTTTGTTAACATAGCACATTGTGATTCATAGTTGAATTCTAAGTTTTAGAAACTTAGAAATGGGTTTTCAATTGTTACCTTATTTAATTTTGATAGGCTCTCCATGAAATAAGTACAGTTAGTGTCTTCACTTTTTTATGATTTTATGATAATTTATTGTCTGGCAGTCACATGGAATAATAACTATGCAATGACAATAGCTAATCTGTGTACAATAATATTGAGATGGCATTATTTTAAACATGTTACATGTATATGTTCCCATAATTCTTAAGAAGTTTATGAGATATGGTCTTTTCTTCTTTTTTTAAAAAATTATTTATTTAATAACCATATAATTAGAAGCATTTCGTGACAACAGCATTGACATATTCAATAACAATTTCCAGAGCTAAGATGCATCTGTTTCAAGATTGGCTGTAAATTTCTAGGTTTACAGTTGAATTTATACAGTTATATACTATTGTACTCAGTAT
>NW_008331789.1:2908586-2908827 GCF_000622305.1 Nannospalax galili
AGCTTTAACATGCCCAATAACAGTTTCCAGAGCAAAGACACAGCTCCTTCAAAAGTGGCTATATACCCTTCCATCCCCCCCTCCCTTAAATTATCCCAATTTTTATCTATATCTCCCTTATTAACACCTGTTTCCTACTGTTTTTCTCTTTCAGGTTCTTTTCCTTTACCTCTCTGGTTCCTTTTCATTATCCTGGTTTCTGCAGTTATGTCTGAATTCATACACACGTATAAGGATTTAG
>NW_008331789.1:2908969-2909584 GCF_000622305.1 Nannospalax galili
CAAATTTCATGATTTCGTCTTTCTTTACTGCTGAGTAAAACTCCATCATATAAATAAACCACATTTTCATTATCCACTAGTCAGCTGAAGGACACTTAGGTTGCTTCTATCTATTAGCTATCGTGAAAAGAGCAGCAACAAACTTGGATGTGCAAGTGTCTCTGCAATAGGATGAGTTCTTTGGGTATTTGCCAAGGAGTGGTATAACTGGGTCAAATGGTAGGTTCATTTGTAATTCTTAAAGAGTTCTCCACACTGCTTTCTATAGGGATTGAACAAGTTTGCAGCCCCACCAGCTGTGGATGAGTATTCCCCTTTCTCCATATCCTCTCCAACATTTGGTATCATTTGTTCTCTTGATCTTAGCCAGTCTGATTGGGGTAAGATGAAATCTTAAAGTGGTTTTAAATTACATTCCCTAATTACTAGTGATGTTGAACATCTTTTAAGATGTTTTATAGCCATCTTTACTTCTTCTTTTGAGAACTCTCTGTTCAGCTCCTTAGCCTATCTTTTAATTGGGTTACTTCCTTTCTCGATTCTCTGTTTTTTGAGTTTGTTATATATTCTGGATATTAAAACTTTGTTTGATGTGTCGCTGGTAAAGATCAAGAA
>NW_008331789.1:2909640-2909846 GCF_000622305.1 Nannospalax galili
TAGTTTAATGAGGTCCCATTTGTTAATTCTTGCCCTTGTTTCCTGAGCAATTGATGTCCCGTTTAGAAAATCATTTCCTAGACCTATATCTTGTAGGTTTTTGCCATTGTTTTCTTCTAAAAGTTTCAGAGTTTCAGGCTTTACATTGAGGTCTTTGATCCATTTGGAATTGACTTTTGTGCAGGGTGAAAGATAGGGGTTTAGTT
>NW_008331789.1:2910888-2911438 GCF_000622305.1 Nannospalax galili
GTTCCCTCCAGTCCAATTCTCTCTAGGACTTTGAACATAAATGCATGTTGAATTTTGTCAAAGGCCTTCTCTGCATCTATTGAGATGACCATGTGGTTCTTGTCTTTGAGCTCATTTATATGATTCATGACATTTATTGACTTACGTATATTGAATCATCCCTGGAATAAAGCTTACTTGATCATGGTGGATGACCTTTTTGATGTGTGTCTGTATGCGGCTTGCAAGTATCTTGTTGAGAATTTTTGCATCTATGTTCATTAAGGATATAGGTCTATAGCTTTCTTTTTTGGTTGTATCTTTACCTGGCTTTGGTATTAGAGTGATGCTGGCTTCATAGAAGGAATTTGGAAGTTCTCCCTCCAGTTCTATCTTTTTGAATAACTTAACTAGTATTGGATGTCGAGCTTCTTTAAATGTCTGATAGAATTCTGCTATAAATCCACCTGGTCCTGGGCCTTTTTTAGTCAGGAGGTTTTGTATTACTGTTTCAATTTCTTTTTGTGTTATGAGTCTATTTAAGCTGTTAATCTCTTCTTGGTTTAGTTTT
>NW_008331789.1:2912493-2914063 GCF_000622305.1 Nannospalax galili
TGTTGACTTATCTAATGGAAACAGTGGGGTATTGAAGTCCCCTACTATTAATGAGTTGGGATTAATCTGGGTCTTAAAGTCCTGTAGTAGTTTTTATGAAGTGCACCAGTGTTCGGTGAATATATGTTCATGATTGTAATATCTTCTTGGTTTATTGTTCCTTTATCTCTTCTGATTAGTTTTAGTTTAAAGTCTATTTTGTCAGATATTAGAATTGCAACGCCTGCTTTTTTCTTCGTACCATTTGCTTGGTATATATTTTTCATCCTTTCACCTTAAGATAGTTCCTGTCCTTGAAAGTGAGATGAGTTTCTTGCAGACAACAAAAAGATGGGTTTTGTTTCTTAATTCATTCACCTAGTCTGTGTCTTTTGACTGGGGAGTTCAGGCCATTAATATTTAAAGTTATTAATGAAAGATGAGTATTGAATCCTCTCATTTGTATTTGTTTACATTCTTTATATAGCTGTACTTTTCCACAGTTATAACTTCATTGAATTTCTTTCTGCTACCCCTTGGGTATATCTTTCCTTTCTTCAGGTCTTTGTATCGCTTCCAGAACTCTCTGAAGGGCTGTTTTTGTGGACATGAATTCCTTCAGCCTATTTATGTCATGGAAGATTTTTCTTTTCCTTTCAACTGTAATATAGATTTTGGCTGGGTATAGTAATCCGGGTTGGCATCTGTGGTCATTTAAAACTGGGACTACTTTGGTCCAGGCTCTTCTGGCTTTCGTAGTTTGCACTGAATAGTCAGCTGTAATCCTACTGGGTTCTCCTTTATATGTGACTTGTTGTTTCTCTTTTGCAGCTTTCAGTATTATCTCTTTGTTTTGTACGTGTAGTGTTTTTACTATGATGTGCTGTGGAGAGTTTCTTTTCTGGTCCTGTCTGTTTGGTGTTCTATATGCTTCTTGAATTCATATAGGCATGTCTTTCTTTAATTTGGAAAATTTTCTTCCATGATTCTGTTGAAGATCTGGTCCATGCCATTATCTTGGGATTCTTCTCCTTCCTGTATGCCTTGCCTATGATTCGTAAGTTTGGTCTTTTTATGGTATCACACAATTCCTGAATGTTCCATTCTTGTGCTTTCTTAAATTTTTCATACTCTTTGCTTGAGTGGTCCAGTTTGTCCACTTTATCTTCCAGTCTTGACATTCTGTTTTCCATTTCATTCATCCTATTTGTGAGGCTTTCTCCTGTCATTTCTAATTGGCTTACTGAATGTTTCACCTCCCTCTTCATTTTAGCCTGAGTAGTCTTCAATATTTCTAGCTCTTTTCAGAATTCATTCAGAAGTTTATCCCTATCTTCCTTCAGTTCTTTGATTTCTTCATTTGTGTGTTCTTTAAATTCACCGAATTCTTTTATCATGTTTATAATTGTTCTTTTGAGTTCTATGTTCTGCAATGTCTCTAGGGGGTTCTCATTGTACTCCTCTGGAGGACTATTGGTATTTGGTGGGGATATATTATTTGGGTTTTTCATGTTATTTTTTTGCTGTGACTTTGGCATGTGGATTTCTTTTGTAGTTTCTGATTCTTGTGTGAGACTCAGGCCTTCCTGTG
>NW_008331789.1:2914468-2915080 GCF_000622305.1 Nannospalax galili
CCCTCCAGGAAAGAGTGTGGTGGGTTGTGTAGCCCGGGGAAGAGAGGGCTGTGAGGGCGGGCCCAGGCCCAGAGGGTTCCTGGGGACCTCGAGAGGGACTGAGTCATTCTGGATGCAAGGGATCAGGAAGCAGTGGTAGCCCCAGGTGGACAGGTCAGCTTGAGGGTCCAGGAAAGAGGCTGGTGGGTTGGCCTCCAGGAAAGAGTGTGGTGGGTTGTGTAGCCCGGGGAAGAGAGGGATGTGAGGGCGGGCCCAGGCCCAGAGGGTTCCTGGGGACCTTGAGAGGGAACTGAGTCATTCTGGATGCAAGGGATCAGGAAGCAGTGGTGGCCCCAGGTGGACAGGTCAGCTTGAGGGTCCAGGAAAGAGGCTGGTGGGTTGTGCAGACCCAGGGAAGCAGAGGAGGTGAGGGAGGGGCCAGGCCCAGAGGGCTCCTGGGGACAGCTAGAGGGAACTGGATTGGTCTGGATGCAAAGGAACAGGAAGCAGTGGTGTTTCCCTGGTGTCTGGTGTGCAAGACAAGGAATGGGACAGGATCCAGGCTAGAAGGAGAGACAGGGGAGATAGGAGAGTGAGTGAGCTAGGGGAGTCAAGGCGCGGAGAGTGCGGTGG
>NW_008331789.1:2915666-2918528 GCF_000622305.1 Nannospalax galili
ACAAAAACGCAGCATAGATCGAGGGAAATGGGCAACAGGCCCCAACCCTAGCCTAGGAACTATTGGCAACTGATTATTTCTGGGTGAGGGAGAGTAGATAGATCTTCTTTAAGATCCCTAGATAGGTTGACTAGACTCCAGTGGATGAACTTACACTGACAGACATCTGGATACAATGCTTGATGGGTATAGGACCCAACACATGACAAAATGCATGAAATCTGGTGGGAGGTGGGGAGTGTGGGTGGGGAAGGGGGTCTGAATTTGATTAAGAATTATTACATGAAATGCACAAAAACTCAAAATATTTTAAAAATGAATGTCACAAGTCTACTGTCCATAAGATTTTCTAATCAGATTAATATTTCCCATTGTCTATTGGGCATTAAGATATGACTTTTCTTAGGCATCTGAAACTCTGTTTTGTTCAAACTTGAGCCTTCGTGATTTATGATGCTAAATTCCAACTAATCATAAAGAGAGTAATCTTGACATCACTTTATCACCCATCAACTTCCTTCATTCACCCTATTGATTAGCTAGTTTGTCACACAACCCTAAATTTAAAATATCTTCCCAATCTTTATTTCTGATGTTTCTCCTATTGTTCATTCCAGTATTTTTAAAAAATATTTTATTATTTTTATTTTGTGTGTATGAGTGTATTGCCTACATGTATGTAAGTGCACCTGTGTCATGCAATGCCTGCAGGTCAGAAGAGGGTGGCAGATCCCCTGGAACTGGAGTTAGGATGGTTGTTAGCTGGCATGTGGTTCTGGGAATCCAACCTGGATCCTCTGCAAGAGCAGCCAGTGCTCATCACCACTGATCCAACTCTCTAGCCCTTCCAGTATTATTTCTTAACTAGGCAATCCACTTCCTCTCCTACATAATCCCTAAAGAGCAAATACTCCTTCATTTCTTCCTCAATTAAAAATTTCCATTGATTTTTCTCACGTCATTCTCAGGATTAATTTACACTTCTTAACATGGTATCAAGCTACTTCTGCTGCTATAATAAAATCATATGACTAGGTTACTTAGAAAGAAAAGTTTAGTTATGACAGCTGTGGAGGCTAGGAAGTCCAAAGTCAAGTTTTTGGCAAGTTCTATGAACTGAGATTCCAAGGTAGTGCCTTGAATGGTATGTTGTCATGTGCTCAAGAAACCAAAAGAAGGGCAAAAACAGTCTAAATGGACTCTCTAGTCCTTTTTAAAATAAGGCATTAATCCATTCATGTAGTGGCACCCTTATGATTTAATTACTTCCCCCAAAGACCTCAGCTCTTAATACCACCTCAATAACAATTAAATTTCAGCACGTGAATTCCTGGGGAACATTCAGGCCATAGCATCTAAGACCTCGAGAGCCTGTCCTTTTCCTTCCATCTGGGTTTCATCTATTTGCATATCCATACTGCATACTATTCAGAGCTTTAGATTCTATCTTCCACATTTGGGTATCTCAATGCTGTATCTCTATACTGCTGTTTCTGTCTCCTAGAATGTTCTTCCCTTACATATCTAATTGATCACTTTCTACTTTTCACTTCTAATTCTGGCCAAATGACAAGGTTTCTTGAAACTTCACGATTTCTGTGGGGGGGGATTCAAGAGGTCAATACCTTATGCATTAGGCAATGAGGGCTATACACAGGTTTTAGATCTCTTCTTCTGGTCACATTACATTTTTATTAAGTTTAGCCTTTAATTCAATACAGTATATTTCTTTACATACAGTTTTAGTTACCAATCATAAGCCATAGCCCACAAATCTGAAGTGGAAAATTCCAGAAATATGTAATTCATTATTTTAAGTTACATATCGGGGCTGGAGAGATGGCTCAGCAGTTAAGAATACTGTTTGTTCTTGCAGAAGACCCGGCTTCAAATCCCAGCACCCACATGGCAGCTAACAACTGTCTATAACTCCAGTTCCAGGGGATCTGAAGGCCTCTTCTGTCCTCCGCGGGCATTTCACAACATGGGAGCACTTACATGCAGGCAATACACTCATACACATAAAATAAAAATAATAAATAAAATATTTTTAAAAATTAAGTTACATATCGTCCTAAGTAATGTGATGAAATCTTGCACCACCCTCTTCCATACCTCCCAGGATGTGACTCATCCTTCTGCCTAGTGTATCCATACTGCATATACCACCTATGCATCAGTCACATGTAGCTGCTTGAATTTCTGAATTTTATTACAATATCAGTGCTTAGGTAACTTTTATTTTACTTAATAACTATTTTATTATTTTTAATAATTGTTCTTGTAATACTGAGTGAGATGCACAGAGAAATGCCATATAGTGATGGTCAAGTTAGAAATCCTTTGTTAATAGCATGTGATCAGAGGGGGGCTAATACTCAAAATAACTCTTGACCCCAGGAAGAAGCAGGGAAGGGTTTATAAAGCTTAAAAATCACAGGGACAAAGCCTATAACCATAGTTACCCCAGACCAGGGGCAGGTCAGCTAACAAAGAGGTTTACAGTTAGCAAAGTTTCTGTTAAGCTGGGTTGGGAAGATGTGCTACCTGGATGTGCTGCCTGGCTATTTGTAAGTTTCTCACTATTGTAGAAACAAGCACTCCCTGAAACTGCCTGTATGAAATGTTCTGCCTGGCTGGCTGCAGTGGGAATGGCTGGGCAAAAACACAGAGTAAAGCAAAAGTCAGCTAGAGCAAAATGGAGTGAGTTTTGCCATTTCAATTCTATATTATCAATTATCAGTCTCTTTTTGTGCCTAATATCTAAATCAAACTTTACCAAAGCTATATATATATATATACACACACACATATATATATATATATATATATATATATATATTATACATAGAGTTCCAGACT
>NW_008331789.1:2919191-2920254 GCF_000622305.1 Nannospalax galili
ATGGTTCTTATATGTATGAGTATGTAGGAAGACCTTGTCTCAAAAAGCCCAATCAATCAGTAAACAACCAGAGGGGGTCATCTGAAGGAATGTGGGTATTGACTTTAGTTTTTCCCTTTCGGTATTTCTTTCTCTCATCAATGAGAATATCCTGTACTTTTTGTTCATTCAATTCTTAGCCAAAGGCCCATTTTACATATAACATTTCTTGACTGTTGTGTGAAGCACAGCTTGGATAATTTAGACATGGAAAAATTGCACAATAAAAAAATGAAGTAAGCACATACAGAAAGAAGGCAAGGACCATTTCACCTGGATGCGCCTGGTCTAGAACCTCCTGGGCTGTTGGCTAGCACAGTTCGTCTCCTAGACTAACAGGGAAATCTTACAAATGTTCCTTCAAATCTCTTTACACATAAGTGTGACAGCCTTAAGTTGCATACAGATTCCATTCCCTGGTGCAGCGCCCAAAGCCTGAACTGCCTCTCTCATGGAATCTCCCCTTTGTCTTCCTGCCTGCATCACTTTCTCTTCTAAAATAAAGTTTTGGCTAGGATGAATCTCTGCCTGCGTTTTACAGCCTTGTTGATGGAATTTGGGGTTCTGAGGGGGCAACAATTTGATATTCCATGTGAACAAAGAACGCAACATTTATTTTTTTTAACTGTGAAATTTCATTGGCTATAAAAGTATTTTCCAGGGAATTTTGAGAGAAAAATGTGCTATATATTTGGACTCAAACTGTGAAAGCACCCAGCCTCCTCTAGGGGTTATGTGACCTAAAGGAAGTGAAGTTCTTTCTGTTCCCCCCCTTTCTGCCCTCCCTCTCTCCCTCCCTTTCTGCCCTCCCTCCCTTCCTCCCTTCTTTCCTTCGGTTTTTCATATTTATAGTCCAACTCAGAGGTGGATCCTCCCTGTATTCAACATCAGTATTTGTTAAAAATAAGGTAAAAAGAAACAAACAAGAAAGTAAAACAAGTTCAAAAAATGTCAGTAATCTATTTCCCTATCAATAGTTTTTTAAATATAGCAATAGCATGCTGTAGAAATAATTATTTTTTAA
>NW_008331789.1:2920654-2922422 GCF_000622305.1 Nannospalax galili
TATTTATGTTTTTCTTTAAATATTCATGTATCTGTGGAAAATAATAATTTTACATTAATGGCTAGTCAATGGGTATTTTAAATAATTCTGTAGATAAAGACAGACCCTTTCTTCATGAACTTCTGTGACACAACATTATTATGTTGCTACAGACTAGATTAAAAACAGCACCTTGTTTCTGTTCAGCCACAATTAGAGGTGAGGTTACGACCCACTTCATTAATCTTACAGATAAGAAATAAACTTGTTTTTCTTAAAGTATTATGAGATTGATGCTCCTGCCAATGCTGTGGTTTGTTTATTTGCATGTAAGCTGTCTGGGCTTGTGGGCAGGGAGCTCGGTTTGTCACCTCGGGATAAGATAATTTGGGATCTTTCACATTTCCAGATTATGTGGAGCCTTGACGGTTGAACCATGTGACAAATGAGACATGCCTGAATTGGGATTGCCTCATGCCTGAAGCCAGGATGTAGTGACGGGGCCACAGTCATGAGCCGCTTGTTGTTTTATTAACAGACACATTTGATTCTAGAAGTTAATGTGTCTGTGCATGAGGCAGATTACACTGTGCACGATGTGCATCCTGAAAGGAAACACATGCTGTACTGACGTAAGGTGAGGATGTGGATCCTCTGAGATGCTGCAAGGGTGCTTCATGTGCAGGGGTGGGGGTGGGGCACCCAGGTTGACTTTCTATGATAGGACTTTTTCTAGCATTTTCCTTTGCTTATATGAGCCAATATTTTATGTTTTAGATTTGGGATAAGAATTAGAATATTGGGGCTGTGTATATGGCTCAGTAAATACAAGCATGTACAAGCATGACTAAGTCTGGTTCTCCAGAACACAGGTAAAAAGCAGGGTATGGTGCCTGTAATCCTAATGCTAGGAAGGCAAAGATAGGATCCCTGGGACTTGCTGGCTAGCTAGTCTAGGCCAAACAGGTGAGTTCCAGATTTAGTAGGAGAAACTGTCTCAAAAAATAAGCCAGATAATCATCAGAGAAGGCATCCTTTGGCCTCTGTACATGTGTGCACACCATACAGACATATACATAGACACACACAGAATTTGAGAATGTTTTAACATAAACAACCCATTCTGCCACCAGTAATGCAACATTATGTCATTGCAATAATCTGTGAAAAAATGTATTTTGGATACTATTGTAAATGATAAGGAGCATTCATTGAATAATTGCCACATGCCAGGCACTGTCTGTTTAAAAGGTCCTCCTGTATTAACTTATCCACGTCTTGCATCAAGATGACCTGTGGTTGTTCTCACTTCTCTATATATGAGGAGATGGATGCATCTAGTACTTACGTCACTTGCTCTAAGGAAGTACTAGAGAGAAAATCTGTACAAATGTCTTTTCACCTCAAATAAAGGCCAGGGTAGACAGCATGGGAGTGTTGCCACCACTCTGAATTATGGTGTCTTGCAGCTCCCTCAGTAAGGAAACCTTGTTTGGGGGTCATTATAATTTCTTCTTTTGTCCCATGGGGTCCTGACATTCAGTTTCAGGGTCAGGGCCTCCTTTGACAGCCCTCAAACTGGTCCTTGAGCATGTTCATCCATAGCACAGATGTTAGCTCTGAGTCAGGGCTTTTATGTAAACAGTGGAGTCTCTGAACTTTCTCTGCATTTCTCCCAGCATCCTCATTCATTGGACTTTGTAGCTCTAGGTTTCTCTAGAAGCTTCTACACAGATTTGTGTAACTTGAAATAACAAGGGCGTCTCAGTTTCCCTTATTTCTCTTCTCC
>NW_008331789.1:2922666-3004517 GCF_000622305.1 Nannospalax galili
CTGCAACTCTTGATCTTTAATGGCAGGAAAGATGGGTACTTAACTTGACTACAGTCCACTAAGAGTTTCACATGCCCCAGTGTCATTGAATCTATGATACATTCTATCTTGTCTCAATTTGTGATCTTCTTTTCTGATGACTTCTATAGCAAGAAGCCATTGGTCATAAGCCATTTCATGTCTGCACTGGATGATTTCATAGCAAAGCTCTACTATTGTAGATTCTCAACTTTAAGATGCACATCTCCCCATTTTAGCCTCTCTGAAATTGGGACATATCTTAAAATTAATGAGACACAACATTTAATTGACAACCTTTTTTAGAGATAACAAAATAATTGTATATCATAAAATCAATGAAATTCAGATATGATATGTATTTGAGGACCATAGAAAAATCTCTTGTCAATCCAGTATCTGTTAGTTTGTTAGATGCCAGATTTTAAAAAATATTTATTATGACTTTTATTTTTTAAAAATATTTTATTTATTATTTTTATTTTATGTGTATGCGTGTATTGCCTGCATGTAGGTAAGTACACCAGTGTCATTCAATGCCCATGGAGGACAGAAGAGGCTGTCAAGTCTCCTGGAACTGGAGTTACATGACAGTTGTTAGCCCTCAGTGTTCTTAACCACTGAGCCATCTCTCCAGCCCAATGACTTCTACTTTTTATGTGTATGAGTGTATTGTTTGCATTTGTTTGCATGTGTGTAAGTGCACCCATGTCATGCAATGCCTGCAGAGGTCAGAGAGGGTGTTGAATGCCCCTGGAACCAGAGTTACAGATGGTTGTTAGATGTCATGTGGGTGCTGGGAATTGAACCTAGGTCCTCTGCAAGAGCATCTAGTGCTTGTAACCACTGAACCATCTCTCCAGACCCAGATGCTATGCTTTTGCCAAATACTGAGAACACAAATATAAAGGAGGTAGGTCCCTCCCCTCTAGCAGCTCTTCAGTTTGATAATAGCAATATCAGGTTCAAGCAACAAGGGCTGCAATGTGTTAATGCATGCAAAATAACTTTATAAGGTTAAGAACAGTTTATCCATGTAAGCTGTTATTATTATTTCCTGAGTTCTATGATATTAAAAGTGCCTTCAGAATTGCAGCAGGGACTGTCACTCTTCAAAGCTGTCAGAATGTTCCCTTGATGCACTATTTTCCTGACAGCAATCTGACAAAAATCAATGTGTCCTCAGAGCTTTTTACTCTTCGACTCTCTCTCAGACTAACGAGGGATCCTTTATCTTAATTGGGTTTAAATATATCTTCTTTTGACCCTAATCAACCTCCAGTGTAGAGCTGTGAATTTCTTATACTTTTTCTTTGTCATCTTTTGATTGACTTTTCTTAGCAAGTTCTTTCAGTGAACAGTTCTTTTCAGAAAATAAAGATTAGGTGGGGTAGGAGGAAGAAATGAGTGTAACCTGCTGTGGTTGGCCATCTTCCCAGGGTCTTTGTTCTGCTAGACTCTGAGTGTGGTTCAGGGACAGCAGTGTCAGTATCACCTGGGAACTTCTAGGAATTTTGAGTGTCAGAACCCAGCCCAGACCAGACCAACTGAACCTTCATTTTCACAAGCGTTCCAGGTAGCCTGCATGCAGAGTAGAATTTAAAAATAGCAGTCCTACCCCATCATTATGCTTAATATTGATAGCTAACAGACGAGGTAGGTTTTAGATTCCAATTTTGAACTGAGGGAACAAACACAGATGGTCTCTGACTTATGCTTTTTTTTTTTTTTTTTTTTTTTTTTTTTTTTTTATAGCCTTGTAGCCCCAGCTGTCCTGGAACTTGCTATGTAGCCCAGGCTCGCCTTGAACTCACAGAGATCCGCCTGCCTCTGCCTCCTGAGTGCTGGGATTAAAGGTGTGCGCCACCATGCCTGGCTTCTTTTATTTTATAGTGGTGTGAAAGTGGTATTCATTCAGTGGAAACTGTATTTTGAATGTGGAACTTTGCCTGGACCAGTGGTGTGCAGTTTAGTACTTTACCTGCCTTGCCACGGCTCCTAGATGGCCATCTCATCACGAGTAGGCAGCTGACACTAAGCTGTGATATTTGGTAGGTTAAGTGCACTAAACACATTTTTGACTGGGAACATTTTCAACTTTTGCATGTTCTGTTGAGATGTAAGGCCATCGCATGTTGGAGGAGTCTCTGAACAGAAAGGTCACATACTCAGCATCACGTATTGAAAAGCACAGAAGTGAGGTTTCAAATCCAATGTTTCTCTGATGTAAATTATTCTTTTCCCATATACTCTGTGTTCTAAAGTGTCATTAAATGTCAAGTAAAACATCATTTTTATCTATATCCTCTGTATAACCTTAGACATAATATAACTCAGAATGAATATCTAATCTGAGCACTTGATAGGCTGAGGATTGCTGTGAGTTCAAGGCTATCTTGGGTTACAGAGTGAGACTATGTCTCGGAAGCCTGAAAAGAAAAAGAGGAGAAAGAGAGGGAGGGAGGGGGTGGGGAGAGAGAGAGAGAGAGAGAGAGAGAGAGAGAGAGAGAGAGAGAATGAAATAAAATTACCACCTACATTGTGATAATCTGTTCAAATGCTCTAAACATTATTCTTAATGTGGTCAAAAGCCCAGAGAGCTGAGGATCATCCCAAACAGAGGGAAGAAAGGGTGAGATGAAGGCAGTCAAGTCAACTGCTCTGCTGAGACTTTCAGTGTCATGCTCTACCTTTCCCATGGGGAGAAAAGACAATAGAGAGACTCAGAAGAAGAGGCAGGGGTGAGAAGGAGTCATTCCCATGCTGGTCGATCAGCTGATGAAAGCACTGGGGAATATTGGACAAATACAGAGAAATAAAGGCCCTTCTTGAAAGGCTCCACTTATACTCAGTGCCGTCTAATGGGGTAGCAATCCTTGTCCTCTGTCCTTGTCAACATCTTTACAGTCGTCACAGGCAGAGGTACAGATAACTGTTCTCATGCCTGCTTTATGAACAAAGAAATGATTTAAGACATTGCTATGAAGCCATGTCCAAATAGGGCTCCACATTTAAGTGCTTTTTAAAAACATCCCAGTATTCCTTAAAGATCAGTCATTTTTGGTGAATATTCACAATTTTTGCCATATCTGCATATTTGTGTAACTATTTACTGAATATTTTTCTTTAAATTGATTTCTTTAAACTTAGAATCAATAAATATCAATCTTTGTGAAATTATAGATTAGCTGTAGTTATTATAAACACGTAAAGTTATATTATTAAAGTTGGGGCTGAAGAGATGATTCAGTAGTTAAAACACATACTGCTCTTTGCAGAGGACCTGAGTTTGGTTCTCGGCACCCAGGCTGGGCAGCCCACCCAAGCTGCAGGGGATGTGGTAGCCTCTCTGGCCTCTGAGGGCACCTGAACGTACACATAATCAAGAATAAAATAAATATTTACAAATACTATTAAATACAATATTACTATCTGAAATTTGTCTACCTAGACAGATCACCAGTCATTCCTGAACCAGTACTGTGTATTGGCTAACTTGCTTTGATACTATGTTGCAAGTTCTAAAACTTTACATACAGAAGCAAGTTGAAAATTAGGAAAATTTAGGAGACCACAGAGAATTTCTAGACACCCTTTAGTAGGTATCTCCATGTTACTACTTTATTATGCTCACCATCAAGATCAGAGAATGTAGTATTAACTGAATGCAGGTACAATTTTACCTGTTGTCAACAAATACACTCCATATAACCTTTAAAAATTCTGACCAAGGTCCAAGCTAATCTGCATTACAATTGTGCTCTTATGTCAGGTGGGTCTTTGGTCAAATACTTCCGTACACTTTCTCTGCCTTTAGGAGATTGGGAATTTTGGTGAACACAGGCGTGTTTGGTGTAACAGTCCTCCATTTTGGTTGGTCTGATACTTCTCATGGTTAGAGAGTTCGGGGATGCGTTTCTTGGCAGGAGTATTATGGAAATGCTATTGGTCTTTTCTCGTTGTGGCATTTTATTTTCACCATAAAAAGCTCTTCAGTGAAATGTCTGGTTCCAGGGAAAGGACAAGATCAGTTCAGAACATTGTGTTGCCCAGAAAATGAGGAAGTGCTTAAAAGATAAGAGGCCAGTTTGAAGGGGTTACTTTGTGTCCAAACAGGGAACAGTATGAACATCACACATAAATGACAGTAATGGGTTAGTCACTCATTGGGCAAAATAAATACATGTAATCATTGGGTGAGCTCTTCTTTCAAGTAGAATCCCAAGTAGTAAACATAGAAAGGAGCACGAAAGAAATACTAAATCCTGATTAATAAGTACAGAAGCCAGAAATAAACACAAACAGATGTAGGAGTTAGAAAATCACCATGTTGTAATTGTGATAATCACAAATTGGTTTGGAAAGGCTCATCCATCCTTGCTAAAATTGGGGTGTAAAGTTTAATGAGGAATAGGGTATTTACATAATATCAAAACATCCCATTCTCTATTGTAACCAAATATATTTTGACTAGAAATAACTTTAGCGCTGAAATACGCTAGCTAAAATATGAAGATTTCAGGTCTGCTGTGCCAGATTCATCAAATCTGAATGTCTTGGATTGGATTCCCCAAACCAGCTTTTACATGGGCTCTCCAAGATGCTTCTGAAGCTTGGGGAAACATGATGACCTGCCACAGGATTTGGATGTGAAATGTCCCTCACAGGCTCATATTTTGAGTGCTTATTCCTTAACTGCCTGGTGGTGCTATTTTGGGAATCAGTAGAACTTTTTTAAAATTTATTTATTTTTATGTGTGTGAGTGTTATGCCTGCATGTGTGTAAGCGTACCAGTGTCGTGCAGTGTCCTCAGAGGCCAGAAGAGGGTGTCAGATCCTCTGGAATTGAAGTTATAGATGGTTGTTAGCTACCATGTGGGTTCTGGGATTTGAACCCAGGTCTTCTGTAAGAACAGCCAGTGCTCTTAAGCGTTGAGCCATCTTTCCAGCCCCAGGAATCTGTAGAACCATGGGGGAGACCTCACTTGCTGTCAGAAGTAGGTCACTAGAGCAGGCTTTTGAAGGATGTACCCAAACCTTGTCTCTTGTGCTCTCTGAGTTTCCTGGTTTGGAGTGAAGTGAACAGCCTGTGCCATACACTCCAGCCAGACTCCCACTGTGATGGACTGAGCCCCCAGGAACTGTGATCTCAAACAAATCTTTCCTTAGGTTGTTTCTTTCAGGTATGAGGTTACAGCAGTACAAAGTAACCACTACATAGCCACTGGCTTAGTGCTTCCCATCTCTAAGTTCACAAGACCTCTGAGTTTTCCTCTTCCTCTGTCTTGCATGCAGTTGGGCGGGGAGTGGAAGCTGACGGGTATCACTATCATCAGTCTCATTTTCTTCCTTAAAAAAATTGTATTACATTTATTTATTTATCGTGTGTGTGTGTGTGTGTGTGTGTGTGTGTGTGTGTGTGTGTGTGTATGGGCATGCACATACCACGAGTCCCTTGTGGAGGTCAGAGGACAGCTTGGCAGGAGTCACTTCCCTCCTTCCGCCATGTGGATCCCAGGATTGAACTCGGGTCATCAGGCTTGGTGGTAATTACCTTAACCTGACCCATCTGGCTGACATTTCCTTTTGATCCTAATTTTGGTCTGATGATTTCAGACCATGGTGAGATGCACTGTATTAATTGGTGCCCTTGTGTTTGCTGCAAACATCATCTCCCTTTTTGCCAATCCAGCAACAAAGAATGCATGCTACTAAACAGTGTTCTGCTTGTTATCCACATGGCTTTAATTAAGTTTTAACTAATTCCTTTTATGTTGTCATAGTGATTATGACCCTCTAAGTCATGTCACATTACTGTGTGTCGCAGTTCCCTGGAAGGTCTGGCTGAGGAACAAATCCATTATGACCTGCTGAGCTAAACTGAAGAGAGTTGAAGGGAGACTGATCAACATGCATGTTGCTGCAGTCTTTGATAATTTATGCTAAAAGTGAGCAAAAGTGCAAGAGCTACAAGCATTTTAGCCTGTTGCCCCCCTTGCATCCTCAGCATGGAGAAAGAAGAACTGCACATGTTAACACAGACATCATCAGACAGATGAGCAGCAGGGTGCCAAATTTCAGGGAAGCTATTAGTAGTAATCAAATCGATTTATTTTGACTCAGACTTTCAAGAGCGGCCATATTTTTCCTAATATCAAATGACATATTGTGGACAATGGATTTTTTTTAAGTTTAATAAAAGTAGCTTAAAAGAAAGTTTTGACAATTGTAAAGTAATGAAATACCATCCATCCTATTGAAAAGAATCAAATGGAATTCCCCTGAGATGATCCGGATGCATATACAATCAGTGCAGGTGGGGACCACGTTTGGGGTGAGGCAGGAAAGGTAGGCTGGAAAGGGTAGTGTGCATTTTTTGCTACTTCTCCAAATGCTAACTCTAATGGTTATGTTCAGTGCAAGCACTTTCAAAGCCTCTTGCTGTGCAAATCCTTCAGTTTCCTAACAGGGCTGGATTGCTAAGCCTCATTAAATCCTTTTGCTGACAGATATTTTGACACATACTCGCCAAGTAGCCAGTGTGCAGAGTTTAAGGGATGCTTAATTTAAAAAGTAGCGTTATCATGATTATCTTTAGATAAAGCTATCATTTATTGAGCACTTACAACATAATGGATCCTCTGCCCTATAGGAATTCATTCAAATTGAAAACCTGAAAGGTAATTACAGCATTAGTATTGCCCCTGTGCACAATGAAGGTGCCAAGCTCAGTGAGGTTAAGTAACTTGCTTAGTAGCTAATTGGTAGAGTCAGGATTTGAACACTGGTCCAGGGCTTCCAAAGCTATGGTGGCTTACCTGGCCCATTCCTACTTACCCAAAAGTAATAGGTCCCTGCATCTTTCAACCCATCTGCACTGGCTTTGAGGTCATTCTGCCCTTTCAGCCTAGGGGCAGGACTTTGCAAAGTGATAAAGGCGCGGAAGCTTTGTTTTCTGTTCTCTAATCTTGGTAGACTTCAGCTATTCTCTCCTCTTACATGCCCATGCCTAGTTGATTTTCTTTATTCATAACAAATGTGAAACTTCATGTGCACTATATAATTAATGTCTCACTTCCTACTAGAACACAAGCTCCAAGAGTGCAGGAGCCGTGCCGCTGCCATTCACAACTGTGCTTAATATTTCACAGGACACACTAGGTACCTGGCAAGTATTGAACAAACAAGTGAATGTGCTAAAATTATCACTGAGCTTATGTTGCAGAGACACATCTTTTCTCCTTCAGCCTTGAGAACTCTCCTTTGAGAACTCTATTAACCACAACCTTTATTTCTAGAACCCTCCTACCTCTAGCAAGCGGCAGAACCGGGGCGAGTATTTCTTATTGTGTTGCTCACATCATTTCCCTTACCCTACGCTGAATCTGAAAGTGTCAGGGAGCTTTCTGGTTTTGGCTCATATGAAACCATCAGATAATTTCCCTTTCCTTTCTCACTTCCTATCCTGACACAAATTTCTAACCGGCTGCAGCACCATGTCAAGAAAACATCACCCATGAACGTACTGCTTACTCAGCTGAAAGTAACGGCTGTTCCAATAAGCAATTTGATGATCTGCACCTGAGATTGGCTTTCTCTTTCCAGCAAGACTGCAAGCTCGACAGAAAGTAGGAAAGCGTGAAGAATTCTGCTGGCCTGCTTCCTTTAATGCAGCAGGGAAGCAGAGCAGGTTGAGGGAAAGTAGTCGGAGCCTCATCAAGTAGGATTGGTTCCTGGGTGGGTAAGTTCCATGGAGCTTCTTTTGATAGGATCTTGGGGATTAAGAATGTCTTGTTGTTCAAGGCATGAAGAAAAGACTGCCCAAGATAATAGACAGTTTTGTTGCTATTCTGTTGTCTGTCCCAAGTCGTATGCTGGTAAACACGGTGTCCCTTTCTCAAATTACTACTGTTTGCCGATTTCACTGGTGTAAATATTCCCATCATGGCTGACTTCAAGCTGGCAGATAATGTCCACAACTGGCTCCCATCGATCAGTACAAATGGATCCAGGAAGGATCCCAGTGTCTTTTTAAAAAAATATTTTATTTATTATTTTTATTTTATGTGTATGAATGTATTGCCTGCATGTATATGAGTGCACCTATGTTGTGCAGTGCCGCGGAGGTCAGAAGAGGGCTTTGGATTCCCCTAGAGTTAATGCTGGTTCTTAACTGCCATGTGAATGCTGGGAACTGAACCCGGGTCCTCTGCAAGAGCAGCCAGTGCTCTCAACCGCTGAGCCATCTCTCCAGCACTGCCCCCCTCCCCACCACCAGTGTCTTTTTTGATCTAGGTGGCACCTGCAGGGAAATAGAGTGGCTGAGTAAGGGCCCGAGTTAGGCTCTGAAATTCCTTGTGGGAGTCCATGGTAGGTGGTGGGAAGCAAAGAGCCTCCCAAGCCAGTGCATATGGCAGACAGAAAAGGCACATGGCAACGATCTAGGGATACATTGGCAATCGCCTCATTTGGTGGGCCGGGGTGAAGGTGTGGTAGGAATCAAACCCAAAGGTTTGTCACTAGAGGCTGGCACCACTGATCACCTGTGTGACTTTGTGTTGTCAATGAAACTCTCTATGCTTCAATTGATTTAGCTATAACCACAGGCTTTGTTCCAGGCCACCCCATCAAAGCAAGTATCTCAATAAAGTGAGTCACACTAATTCTTTTGGTTTCACAGTGAACAGTAAGGTTATACTTACAGTGTTCTATAATCTAGTAAAGGCACAATAGCATTATGTCTAGAACACAATGCACATACCTTTATTAAAAATACTTTATAGCTAAAAAATGCTAACAGTCATCTGAACTGTTGGAAAAAGTGGTGCCTGTAGACTTGTTCATCACAGACTTGCACAAACCTTCAATTAAAAAAACCCACAGAATCCATGAAATACAATAAAGCAAAGTATAATAAATGATTGCATAGCAATGACTCCTCCCTTCAAGAGGTTTTGTCGTGATGGATTATTATAATATATGTAAAATTCTTGGTATGCTGCCTGGCATAAGACAAATGCTCCACGTACAGCAGGATTAAAATGGGGCTAGAATACGTGCATGTGAATGGTGCTTCCTAGGAGTGGTCTCACAAACTAAAAGGCATTTGTGGCTTATCTCCAGGGGCTGGGATAGGTCTGGAGGGCTCAAGCAATCCAAAGAGTCAGGCTAGAGGCAGATGGTTAAATGTAATTATTGATGAGAAAAAAAAAATATTTTTGATTATTTTTTGTCTATTTTCCAAACCATTTAAAAAACTCATTCTCAGGGCTGGAGAGATTGTTCAGCAGTTAAGAGCACTGGATGATCTTGCAGAGGACCTAGGTTCAGTTCTCAGCACCCACATGGTGGCTAACAACTGTTTGTAACTCCAGTTCCAAGGGATCTGACACCTTCTTCTGACCTCTGTGGGCATTACAGGACATGGGTGTACTTACACACATGTAGGCAATTCACTCATACATAAAAAAACTTAAACATAAGTAAAATATTAAAAAACTATTCTCATTTTTTTTTTGAGGCAGGGTCTGACTATGGCATCCTGACTGGCCTAGAACTCACTGTATAGATCAGATTAGTCTCCAGCCTGGAGAAATTGAACTGTCTCTGGCTTCCCAGTGCTGGGACTAAAGGTATGTGCCCTATGCATGGCTCTCATTCTGAATTTTGTCTTGGCAGATGGTGCAAAAAGATGAATTTGAGGTGCTTAAAAACCAAGAAGTACATTTTCATGATGAAATTCTATTAAAGGAGAGATCAGAAAATGTGTGTGTGTGTGTGTGTGTGTGTGTGTGTGTGTGTATGTGTGTAAAATTACCATAGAAGGATATAGAATTAGCTTTGAGCTTCTTCATGGCTAATATATACCAATACATGCATATGTTCATATGTATAACATACTATGTAGATGTACACTGTTAGATCTCACCAACGCCTGTTTTCACAGGAGAGCCTCTTTCTGAGTACTTTTTGCTTGCTAATGTCTAGTAGATTGCTTTAGTCATAGGTATCCAGAAGTGCTTGTGGGCACCAGTCTCTCTGGTTTTCCAAAAATCTGTAAAACAATCACTGAGAATTTATTGTAACTTTTCTAGAGTGCTTTGTGTTGTTCTAATGGGCTTCTACTCTCTTCTAATCTGTTTGTGAGATAACAGTTAAAATGATCCTAAGTACATAAGCCAGATGATGCCAGTTTGCTGCTTAAACCCTGGAAAGCTCAGCCAATCAGCACGAACTCTGCACTGTGAACCACATCACCTCGGCATCTCCTGCATTCTGCCCTGCTTAGGACTGCCTGCCCTACAGTGTTCTCCCTCTTGACTCAGAGTCTTTAGCATCTTTCCCTTAGCATGCTAGACTTCTTCCCCCTCTTTACCAGAGATGGCCATCTACTTTTGCTGTTTGCCTCCCATCCATCCCAAGTGGTCACTGCATAAGTAGATTTCATCTCTGCTTGTCTCCCTCAGCCTGGTTTCTCTTCCATAGTTGGCATTTGAACAAACTGTATCTGCTGGGATAAGATAAGAAAGAACTATTTCCACTCAACACAGCTTTCAGCCTGCTTGGGAAAGCTTTGCCAAGGATGAGAGTAAAAGCAAATGCTACTACTTTAAAGATAATTTATGAGTATTAAAATAAACTTGGTTTTAGATATTTATTAGTTCAGTCTAATTTAATGCCAAAACTTCAGTTCCTCCTTTAGATTGTTGTTCTTCCCTTTAGGCTCGAGCTTGACTTAAGGGCCTATTGACCAGCAGGAACAAGAGAATTGGGTCTTATCTTCCATTTGGTCAGCTTCCGTTTCCCTTCTCTTTCTGACACTGGATTTCTACTGGCATTTTCTGAGTCAGGCTGGGAAGGAGGGGTGCTGGAGGGCTAGAGGTAAATGGTAAGAGATCTTTTCAGGCAGCTGGTGGCTGTGGCAGTTTCTGTCCTGCTATGGTTGGCTAGGGTTTAAGTGTATTCCCTAGGGCTTCACATGTAAGGAGCTTGGTCCCCATTGTGATGATAACCAGGAAGTGGTAGAACCTTCAGAGGTGGAGCCTAGTGGGGTGTCCTCAGGTTTCCAGGGAGCTGCCCTCATAAGGAACTAAAGTGACTCTCATGAGACACCTGAGTTCTCAAAAGAAGGAGTTGTGAGCCAATTTCATTTTTTAAAATTTTATTATTTTTATTTTATGTGTACATATCTTGCCTGCATGTATGTAAGTTCATCTGTGTTGTGCAATGCCCATGGAAGTCAAGAGGGTGTTGGAATCCCCTGGAACTGGAGTTATGGATGGCTGTTAGCTGCCACGTGGGTGCTGGGAATCAAACCTGGGTCCTCTGCAAGAGTAGCCAATGCTTTAAACCACTGAGCCATCTCTCCAGCCCTTGAGCCAAGCTCTTGAATCACTCTCTGGTTTCCTGTTTGATGAATGGTCTCTTCCTCTCATGCATATTCTTGCAATTCCAGTGCCATCTGCCATGGGATCCCAACCAGAGCCAAACCATGCTAGAAGCACCTTGCTCTTGAATCTACAGGCGTGTGAGTAGACTAAATCTCTTTAGTTTAATGAAGTTACTCAGCCACATGTAATTTATTATAGTGACAGATCTGCACTACCACATCTCTTGACTGTCACATGACCTCTATCAAGGTAGAAAGACAATTGAAAACTCTTTCCTGGTAAGAAGACCAGTCACTCCCTGTGGAGGCCTATCTTCCTTTTTGTCTCTACCTTTCCTGGTTTCTTTGGCTCATCTTGCATGAAACCTTGGCCCACTGGTTCCTTGGAAAACACTTCTCCTTACAGGCCCTCCATGAAAGTAGTCACTCTCTACAGGGAAGCCCCTTTGTGGCTGCCACCAGCTGCGGCAGCCCCTTCACTCTTCCAGTGCTGGGTGCTGTCTCCGGGCTGTCTCCGGGCGCAGCTCCTCTGCTCGCTCGGGCGCCGCCTGCGATCTCACAGGCACTGCCTCCTGGGCGCTGCCTCTGATCACGCAGGTGCTGCCCATCGCACCTTGCTGCTCTTCTGCTTGCTGTGGCTGCTCTTCTGTTCACCTGGCGCTCCCTCTGATCATAGTTACTTCTGCCCAGTCAGGGACCCCAGGGCTGGTGAGGAGACTGGGTCAGCTGGAGCTGCATTCAGACACAGGAGACCAGGTACCTTGATGCAGATCAGGCTTATTATAGAAGGGCACAAGCTTATATAGGGGTAGGGGTCCAATCAAGAAGTTACAACTCAGATCTTTGACAGGGCTGTGTCCTATCATGACATCGTGAGCCATGCACCTCATTAGCATAATGGGTTTTAGGTTACTTAGGTTCCAGTTTCCTTATGGGGCCTGATTTCCTGGGAACCAGGCTGTGTAAGTGTTTCAATTTGGTATCTCAAGGGTGGTTATTAGGGAGTGGCAAGCTCTAGGCATCAATCTCATGATGGGACAAATGTTACAAGGTGTTCTTTGTGGCTCCAGTGGTCAGGCCATTGCCTCAGCCTGCTGTATGACAGTCATTAAGACTTTTAACCTATGCTCAAGCCTGTCTCCCACACCCCTTCACATAGTGTCCACTGTGCCCACTGGAAACATTTAACCTCTTACCCTTATACCTGGGAAGGACTGCTGTCTAGGCAGCTGGTTCCCTTTGCTTTGCCATGGCTGGCTCCTTCATCCAGCCTCCTGCCTTTGCACTGTACACTAAGGTAGGAAAGCTCCCTGAGGAATCTCTTTCCACACTCTGCCATGGTCCTACAGTGGCACCAAGGACCTAGAACTCCCTCTCCATCTGTCCCACTAAATTTTCTCCTTCCCGCTCTGTTTGTCCTGCTCTCACTCTCTTCAGGGTCTCGAGCTCCTGACGTGGGTAGACAAATCACATAACACATCTTTATCTGAATTTTGTATAGTTTATCCCTTTGTGGGGGGAGAGGAGTGACTTAAAAGAAAGGAACACCCGGTGCCCAGGTCTGCGCCTTGGCTCAACTGCCCACGGTTCCTGATCGCTTTTGCCTCATCTTGCATCCCTGCATGCCCACTTGCCCCACTGAGTTCTGTGCAGGGTCCACAGGTTCCTCACAGGGTCCCCGGCCTCCCCACGGGGTCTACGGCAGGCTTACTCATCTGCTCTCTGTTCCCTGATTCCCAGAATGGCACCAATTCTTCTTCCTTTCATTCCAATCTCCCGCCACGCTAGGCTCCACCCTTCTTCCCAGGGTGCCTTGCGCTTGCCTGTGGCTCTCCAGAGGAAGTCAGGAGGAATAAATCACTTCTGGGCTACACCATCTATCTGCAGTTCCATGCCTTCCTCTAGCATCTTCTCAGGTCAGGGGTATATGGCTCATAGGACCAATGACTTCCTGAATGGTGGTCTGCACCTTCATCCATCTTGTTAGAATTCCATGGGGGGTAGAGTAGGTTGATCTAAGTCTTCTTTATCGCCTATTCTCAGATTTGAGTTTTATTCAAAATTAGAAGATAATATCAAAACTTCCATTTGTTATTTAATAGGTACACAGAACCATAGCCCAAGTGGAAGTACCAGGGAAGATACCTACTTCCTGTGGTGGTGTAAGCAAGGGGCTAAGCCAGGAGGAAATTCCACATCCTCCTGGTATTTCATGGAACAGTTCACTGGATGAGGGTGAGGACAGGTGTTATCAGAAGATGTGGATTTGTATCAGTGCTGGGAGAGCCGTTTCATGAACCCTGAGGTTGGGGAAGAAATGAAGGTGGGGCTTGGAGTGGGAAAGTCCTGAGCACAATATGAGTTGGTTTCTTGTTACTATGACAAAATACCTGACAAAGGGTAGCTTAAGAGAAGTAGAGTTTGTTCTGGCTTACAGTTTAAGGGTGTAGCCGGTCATGGTGGTGAAAGCATAGTGGTGGGAATGTGAGGTAGCTGGTCACATTGCATGGGCAGTCAGGAAGCAGAGAGATGAGTACTGGTGCTCAGCATGTTTTCTCCTTTCCTCCCTGGTTACAAGATTTAACAGTGCAGTATTTGCTTAACCAGATAGTCATTTTAATCATTATGTTATTATTATAGGAAAGAAAGTGTTATATGTTCAAGGGGGCAAGAGAGGATGATGTGGGCCATGGCTCGAGGTGGTGGGTTCCTATGGTTGGGCTCTGGAGAGGCAGAACTTGGAAAACACCATTTGGCTTATAAACTTGACGTCAGACTCGCCCACACTTCCTAGAGCCATCTGTCCCGATACCTCCCACTTCAGCAGAACATGCAGAGCGGACAAGTATCTGTGGAGTGCTCACAGTTCCCCACCAGCACCAGACAGAGAGGCAAGGGAGAGCGAGTGTATTTTTGAATCCCATTTGGTCCACTCCCTTTTTTTGGCTTGGATGTTTCATTCCCTCAGGCTACAGATCAGTGTTTGCATTTTTTTCCTCCAAATCATTTTTTACTCTTTCTCATCTTCTGTCACTGCTTCATGCTGCTACTGGATTTTAAGCTTCTGTTTACTCAATGGAGATGAGAGTGTAGTGGGTTTTCTACAAATACGCAGAAGAAAAAGAGATTTGCAAATGCATGACAATCAGCACTGTATTCTAGGAAGTTTTGAACCATCCAACTTCTGTAAAAATTTTTTTAAATTGAATTTTTGTGTACTTCAGACATAAAGTCATCTATATACCCCCTTTGGTACCCTCCCATAGCCCCACCCACCCACTGGAGTTCATATATTTTGTCGTTTGTGTAATGTCTATCATGTAAAGTTAGTGTCCCCAGATGGTCCCTCAGAGCACGTTCATCCACTGGGATATAGTCAGCCTATCTAGAGTCCCTCCCTTTAAGAAGATCAGCTCCTCTTCACCCAGCAGTAATCAGCTGCCAATAATTGTTAGATTAAGATTGGGGCCTTCTGTTCATTTCCACGGTACTGTGCTGGGTTTTTGTCTGCTTAAGTTAGCATGGGTCTTGTGCATGCTGACACCACTGCTGTAGGTTCAAATGAGAAGGGTCCCAGGAGCCTGTAGGGCTATTTCCATATGGTCATGCACCTCTTCCCTGGCTCTTATAATCTTTCCACCTCCTCTTCCAAAATGGTCCCTGAGCCCTGGGTGGGTGAATTTTAATATAGGAGTCCTGTCCAGAGACCCACACTCTGCAGTCTTATTCTCTGCCTTTTGGCCATTTGTGACCTTTTGCATTGCTGGCACTCTGTTGCATGAGGGAGATTCATTGATGAGAATTGAAAGATGCATTTGTGTTCTCTTCATCCCTTGTTCTATGTTCTGTGAGCCTTAAGTGTAGAGATTGCATCTTGGATGTGCCGCTTAGACTTGGGCAATTCACAGACAATCTCTGTGTGTGACCAGTTGTGGAACTCTGTAATTATCTTTGTCTCTTGAAAAAGAAGCTTCTTTGATGGGTGGTGACTGGCATACTTGTCTGTAGATTTAAGGATCCATATTTTGCACATAGTAAGAAATTACATTTGTCTAAGGATGTGATAACCATGGATCTTTCTCTTTGACCGCTTCAGCTATGTGTATTTGGCTAGGTTTACAGTACCACACATGAGTTTTCTCCCATTGAGGAACCACTCAACTTACTAGCTTTGTTTCTCCCGTCCTTGGTTGTGTGTAGATTAGTGCTCACTGTTTAAGACCTTAGCCATTTAGTGTTAGTTACTTTTGTCAGTGTGACAAAATGTTTGACACAAAGCAACTTCAGGGAGGAAGGGTTTATTTTGGCATACACTTTAAGCAAGTGGAATCAGTCATGGCTGGGAAAGCACGGGACAGTCTGGTCTCATTAGAGCCACAGGAAGCAGGACCAGGCAGTAAAACCTCAAGGCCTGCCCCCAGTGGTCCATTTCCTCCAGCAAAGCTCTACTCCTAAAGGGTCTACAACCTTCCCAAACAGAGCCACCATCTGGGGACCAAGTGTTCAAACACTTGAGCTTGTTGGGGGACATTTCACATTCAAACCCAACCCAAAGAAAAATCAAGTAAAACAACAGGTTCAAAGAATCTCAGCATTAGAAAAACTTTCAAATAACCCCAGTATTTTTTAAGTATTAAAATTTGTTATTTATTTATATGTGTATGAGTGTTTTGCCTCAATGCATATAAGTGTACTACTCGAATGCATTGCTTAAAGAGGGCAGAAGAGAGTGTTGGGTCCCCTGGAACTGAAGTTATGTATGGGTGTTAATTGCCATGTGGGTGCTTGGAATTGAACCTGGGTCCTCTGGAAGAGCAACCAGTGCTCTTAATGACTGAGCCATCTCTCCAGTCCCAGTATTAAAAATTTTTTAAAAATTCACACATAATGATTGGACATATTTATGAAGGAAAATGGGGCATTTTAACCTACTTTATGTTAAAGGCACACTTTTTCTCTTGGGTAGATGAATCTGTGGTTTTAGGGAATTCCTTGGTGGGTGTATAAGGTGAAGGAAGAAGGCAAGGTCTCTCCTACTATTTCCCTTTCTTATCCACCCCAGTCACATATTGGAGGGATAAAGATGAGCTCAGTAAAGATAAGCAGGCAAAATGAAGTTGCCAGGGTCTAGGAGTTTAGTTTAGGAGATACTAGGAGCCAGTGGCTTGTTGGGTTTCTAGGGAAGAGAAAAGGGGCACAGGAGATCGGGCATTCTCTGTAGCAGGGAGTGGGAAATAGTTTTCTTGGTCAATGTTTAATTTTTAATTTGAATCTGTGTTCTTTGTAAACTCCCATGGCTCCCCCTCTCCCCCACACTTGAGCAGAAATCTGCTTCCTATAATTGTCTTGTGTCTGTGGCAGCGTGAATAGTAAACCCAGGGATGTGGTGTGAGAGGAATGACTGGGAAAAGAGGCAGGCTTGGGTAATGGTGATGCGGACTCAGATACGGAGAAGAAGCATTTCTTTTTAAGAAGGTGACTCTGGAGAATGGGGCAGGAGAGTGATTTAGCATTTACCTTATCTCCTTTCATCTTTGAAACGCCCACAGACTTGATGAAATTCAAGTCATCAATCCTGAGTGATCAGACATTGCTGTACCAAGGGGTGCCTCACCTCATTTAGTGCCTGATAGATCCCCATATAAATGCGATTGGGATTCCTTGGGTTTCAGAGTCAGTTAGAAGCCATTCGCCTTATCTACCAAACAGCCCACATGTGTTTCCCCAGGACATTCTGAAAGTATCGTATCAGGTGTATATGGAACCAGATGCCCACATATGATGGGTTCCTTTACTTCCTCAGCAAGGAGTGTCATACTCATGGGAATAGGCTAATCAGATATGATTGATTTTTCATAAGCACACTGCTTCCCTTTGGCTGTACTTGGTGTTCTAAAATGATCACACACCCATTTTCTGATAGACTTCCCCGCCTCTTAGGGCTGGAAGCGGTGATGATAAATTGTCTAATCCTACAGTCTCATTTTGCAGAAGACCCTGAGCTTCGACTTGGCCAAGGTCACACAGCTGGTAAACTGTAGGGGATTGATTGAGCTCATAATAAACAGCTACAGTTTTCTACTAAACACTTAAAAACCTGTGTACCTTGTAGCTCAACTGAAGTATTTTTATTTTATTGTTATTTTTAATTATATGTATGTGTGTCTGAGTATCTGTGTCTGCATGTACACAAGTTTGCAGGTGCGGTGGAGGTCACAGGAGTCAGATCTCCTTGGAGCTGGAGTTATTTATAGGCGGTTTTGAGCTGTTCTCTGTCAGTGCTGGGAACCTTCCTCAGGTCTTTTGCAAGAGTAGTACACAGTCTTAACTGCTGAGCTGTTTCTCCAGCCCATTTATTTTGCTTTTTAAAATGCAAATATACTCTAATTTTAACGAGCATATGAATTCCTCTAAGGGAAGTGCTGTAGGCCAAGGTACACTGTTGAACATCCCCTAATGTACCAGTGCTCCACAAGATAGAATGATTCAGTTTGAAATGCTTGAAGAACTGATTAGTTGTAATGCACTCCCCTTTGGACACTGCTCCAAAGATCTTTGTGGGGAACATTGGCATCTATGTTCAATGGAAATTATTTAAGATTTTGCTTCCAAGAGACAGAAATTAATTCATTCTGTATTGATAAGTGAGGCATTTCAGATCAGTTTTGCTCTTGAGAACTAGAAATGCAAACATACAGATACACACTTGTGTGAAGAAGCTGATCAGGTTAACAAGGTTGGGAGAATCTTGTGGCCACAGCCCTGTGAGAAGAAGAACCAAGAGCAGGAGCTTCCAGTTAGGAGCGGCTTTCCCTCAGTCCAGAGTGGCAACAAGGATTCTATGAAGTGAGTGGTATTTGAACAGTGTGATGGTTAGTTTTAATTATCAACTGAACAGGACCTAGAATCACCTGAGAGATGGACCTCTGAGCATGTCTGTAGAGGATTGTCTTGATAATTGATGTGGAAGACCTACCCACTGTGCATGGCACCATTGCCTGACTGAGATCTTGGACTGTGTAAGTGGAGAAAAGGAGCAGCATCGTGCATGCATTCTTTGTTCTCTTCTTTAACTGTGGATGTATCGTGACCACCCACTACAAGCTCCTGCTACTTTGACTCCCGCACCATGATGAACTGTACCTTGAACTGTGAGCTAAAATAAACCTTTCTCCCTTAAGTTGCTTTTGTATTCATCACAGCAATAGAAAAGAAGCTAAGGCCAGGAGATTTTGCCTTGGGAATCCTATAGAGCCACACCCTAGGTCAACAGTTTTCAAAGGGGGTACTTTTTTCTTCTTCAAGGGACATTTGGTAGTATCTAGAAATAATGGTTGCCACAGTGATGGGAGTATGGGCATCTGGTGAGTGGAAGCCAGGGATGCTCCTAAGTTTTACACAAAACACCTTCCCTACAAGAAGATCTGTTCATAATGTCAGCACCACTAAGACTGTGAAACTTTAGTAAGAATCTTTTCCTAGGAGTAAAGACTGTAAATAAACCAGCTCTTCCAAAGACTGAGGCTCAACTTCAGATCATACAAGTCTCTGAAGATCTCTGATTAGATTTTCAGCCTCACTGCCTGACGGTATCAAAAGGAAATGCTTTCTGAAGCAGGAGGGTGTTAACAGAGCCTTAGACTCACCCTAAATACTGCAATGTAAGGATAGGAGGAGTCAAAAGAAGTTTGCAAATTCTTTACATGACTCACGGGCAAGTGTTATTTAACAGTAGAACCTTAATTCAAGGTAAGTATGTATATTGCAGACTTTAGACGAATCACTGAAAGAGTGAGGATTTTATTCTATCATATATCTATAATCTATGGATCCACCCACCCACCCACCTATGTATACCTACTCGTCCATCCATCTATCTATCCATGCATCATCTCTCCATCTATTCACCCATGTGTCTAGTGTCTGTCTACTTACTTGCCTATCATCCATCCATCTATCCATCCATCCATCCACCCACCTACCTACCTATCATCTTCTTTGTTTCCATGCTCACCTATTTACATATCTGCCAATTTACCTACTTGTCTTGTGTCTATCCATCCAAGCATATATATGCCTGTCTTCTATCATCTGTCATTTCTACCAACTATACCAGAGGAAATGAAATATTTAATATATAAAAAGAAATTTGAAATCACAAATAAACAGAAAGAAATAATAAATAAAATTAACACCAACTGTTTCAGTCGTGCATTGAATGAAACCTACCATTCTCATTAGAAGGCAAAGATTGACAAATTAAGTAAAAGATACAAAATAACCCTGAAAGATTCTGAAAAAGTATCACAGGATAATACTGTTTAGATTCACTAGCCCTGCCCTTTTTTTCTATTTAATGCCTTTACACATTTGGTCATTTAATCTTAAGACATGGCTTATTATTTTTGTTTTCATATGATGAGGGAACAGTGGTATAAGGAGGTTGGGTAACCTATCCGATGCTGTAGCTCATGCAGGATGAGCGTTTAGACCAGGCTTACCATAGACACATATACACATGGCATAGAGATGATGATAATGCTTCAAGGGTCACATGCTGTCCTGGTTTGTTTCTCCATTGCTGTGACAAAACACTCTGACCACTACCAACTTTGGGAGAAAAGGGTTTATTTGTTTTACATCTCCAGGGTCACAGTTCATCAGGGAGCCCAAGGTAGGAACTCAGGGCAGGAACCTGGAGGCAGGAGCTGGAGCACAGGCCATGGAGGAACACTGCTTACTGGCTTGCTCCCTTCGCCCCTGCTCAGCTTGCTTTCTTTTGTAACACAGGCCCACCTGCCCAGGGGTGGCACCACCCACAGTGGGCTGGGACCTCCCACATCACTCAACAATCAAGAAGATGCTCCACAGACATGGCCACAGGCCAGTCCTATGGAGGAAATTCCCCAACTGAGGCTCCCTCAACCTAGGTGTGTCAAGTTAACACTAAAGCTATCCAGCACACATGCTAATCATGCTGGGGTAGAAACACCATTTCCACTTTGAGAGAGAGAGAGAGAGAGAGAGAGAGAGAGAGACTTGCAGTGCCACACAACTTGCCACCACCACTGAGTTCCTTTTTAAGTTTTTATCTTGCACCATTGAGTTCTTTTTTTTTAGTTTTTATCTTTTTTTTAAACATTTTTATTTATTTATTTTTATTTTATGTGTATGCATGCATTGCCTGCATGTAGGTAAGTGTACCCGTGTTGTACAATGCTGGCGGAGTTCAGAAGAGGTGGTCGGACCCCCTGGGACTGGAGTTACGGACAGTTGTTACCTGCTATGTGGGTGCTGGGATTCGAACCCAGGTCTTCTGCAAGAAGTTCTTAACTGCTGAGCCATATGTCCAGCCCCTTGGATTTTACCTTGACACAAGGTCTTGTGCTGTTTTCTAGGTTTACCTTGAATTTACTGTATTGCTCAAGCTGGCTTTGAACTTACTGTCATCTTTCAGCCTCTTGAGTAGCTATGAAAACAGGTGTGACTCCTTTCTTTTCATCCTCCTTCCTCTTCCTCCTCTTCCTCATCCTCTTCTTTTACCTCTTCTCCCTTTATCACTTTTTCAAGGTTTAAATTCCAGCCAGGGAGCATCTTACTCTGACTTGAGTCAGCTGTCCCACCCACATGTTTAGGGGAACACAAGACATTCCTGACATTCCCAATTAGCTAAAGTCAATGGAAAAACAATACCTAAAAGATAGTAAGATCAGAGTTACCAAAGGAAGGTAAGATACATGTTGGACAGCTAAAAATCACATATGTTTATGCATATCTGCTGTCCTTTTAGAACTATTCTAAGAAACTGTACTGTGATTGCTGACCTCAGAAAGGAAGTTAAATAAGGGAGGACTATGTATATAGGACAAAAAGACTGAGATTAATTATAAGATACAGAGTTGTGGGAAGATTGAATCCTCATTTCTAATTTCTTTCCACCCCTACATTGTATATACAATACTTTTTGATATAAAATAAAGTTTATCTTTCAAGGTGAGTGGAATGCAGGAGATTACTTTTGTTGGTAAACAAAACAATCACCAACTTAACTGTTTTAATTTCTTTTCTGTTGATGTCATAAAATACCCTGACAAAAGCAACTTAAGGGACAGAGGGTTTATTTTGGCTCATGGTTTAAGATAACAGTCCGTCATGGTGGGGAAGTCAAGGTACCAGGGGCTTGAAGTGACTGGTCATATTGTATCCACAGCCAAGAAACAGTGCAATGAATGCTTTCTGATGCTCAGCTCTTTTCTCATTTATACAGTCCAGGATCCCCTGTTGAGGGAGTGGCCCCGCCCACAGTCAAGATGGGTCTTCTCACATCAGTTAAAGTAATCAAGACAATCCCCCATAGGCTTGTCCAGAGGTCCATCTCCCAGGTGATTCTAAATTCTGTCAAGGTGACAACACTAACCGTCACACTATCCTATATTAATAATAGGAACATGTTTCTCTTGAGATTCTGCGACTACCTTATATCTTTACTAAACTCTGAACGAGAGCAAGAAAGCTAAACATTCCTCCCACCTGGAAGAGACCTGTGCTCATGGGTTGGATGTAGAAGGAAGCCATTTTCCTTCCTTTACTGCCTGAGCAGTTCTTTTCCACTTTGAAGTTTGTTTCCTAATAAGGTGTTTCACTATTTCTCCCACATAAAGAACATGTGCATTTTGAGATCCTGGGGAAAGCTGGCCTTGCTTGAATGTGTCACTGTCTTTCTGTGAAGTGATTGAGACTTGAAAGGATGAAGGGAAGGGTGGTGAGAGGAATCCTTTTACAGAGTTTGGAACAACAAGAAGAAAGATATTTGTCCTGCAGGGGTTATGGAGCATACTTTTCCCCAGTCAGTGGGTCTTCACCTCTGTGCTATGTTTAGAGAATAATCATGTAGTTACAAGCCTAAGGCTGGGTCATCAGATCCACTATCTTCTTCGAGCTTTAACTTCTTGTTGCAGTTTTTGTGATCAAATTTCTCTGCTCCCTTGGACCAGCTCAAACAGAAGTTATGAGACCTCTCTATCATCCACTCCTCCCCAAGGTCCCGCCTCCTCTGATGCTTTCCCATTTTCAGTCTCCTTCCCCTCTCTCTCTTCACAACCTTTGCATCTCTGAGGATTTTTGTATCTGCCTCTGGGCCTTTCTCCTTCTGTTTAGTCCTCAAAACTCATTCTGAGATTCTGTTTTAGTCCATCCATCTATCCAAGTGACCATAGTGGAAACCAGGAGGTTTAATCAATCCCAGTGAAAAAGGACTGCTCAGAGCTTTGGGTTGGAATTTACCCCATGTTGTTCTGGTTTAGGGGATTTTTGCTGTCTAGTTCTAGGAGAATTGCCTCTTCAGGGCTTGGATGGCTCCTTCTCTTTTCTTGCCAATGAATTCAGCTTCCAAAATCCAGATTAGAAAAGATAGGGCATTTACAAAAATTAAAAAAAAGGTTTAAACTACCTTGTAAGTTTTTTTAAACTTTTTAAGATTTCTTATGTTTTGATGATTCCAGAGTAAGAACATGAACCGGTATGTCAGTGGGAGTGGGCGGTGAGAGCTCCGAGCTTTGTCCTTGGCTCTCTGTGTCCTCTCCCTGACTGCTCTCACAGATGTACTGAAATGGACAACTCCAAATCCGTGTTTCATTCTCTACCCCCCAGTGTTCCTTAAGCTGGACCTTAGCAGTCAGGCCTGAGTGCCCACCAGGCACACAACAGATATATGAATTAGAGATTTGTTTTCAAGCCCAGTACTCTCCGAATCTGTCCTGAGATCCTGTACAGTATCAGCCAATTCAAGATGACAAGAGCAGCACTGAGGAGGAGGTGGCCAGCAGTGAAGGGGGCTGGAGAGAAGAACCAGTGGACGGAAGGAGGGCAGCTCCTAACCTGGATCTCAGGACTAGAGTGAGCGCTGCTAGAGTAAGATTGCAGTCCTCCTGTTTAGTAGGACCTCAGCTGCTCTTCAAATTTTAGGTTTGGTTTTTCGAGACAGGATCTCCCTGTAAGGCCCAGCTGGCCTGGAACTTGCTGCGTAGACCAGACTGGCCTGGATCTCACAGAGATCTGCCTGCCTCTGACTCCCAAGTTCTGGGATTCAAGGGGTGTGACACCATGCCCAGCTTTGTTCCTCAAATTTAATAACAGCTAATGATCGATAGTAATACAGCATTGTGGGAACCATTCCAAGGGTTTTATATGCACTAATTAATTTTATCCTTACAACAGTCCCAAAATGTATGTACTATTATTACCTCCTCAACATACCATTTTACAGACAAGGAAATGGAGACTGAGGAACTTGCCCAAGTTCCTCCTGATGGTAAGAACAGAAATCAACACCAGTGATAAAAGACAAACCTTAGACAAAATAGACTTAACACAGTTTTTCTGAGCAAAGAATGATTCATGAATTAGGCAACTTTCAGAATCCAAAGAGGTTCAGAAAGCTCTCTCTGCAATGTGGGCAGGGAGTATTTATAGAGAGCAAAAGGCCGCTGAAAGCAGAAACTGGGAACAGAAAGTAGATGGTGGCTCTGCAGTTGCTTTCCCTGTAAAGGTTAGAGCAGAGGGCCCTTTCATATCGTGCTGGCTAAAACTGGTCTGTTTGTTGGACTCGGCTGTTATTGCTCTCTCTCCAGATTTCTTGGAAGATCAGATGAACAGCTCAATTTCAATGTGGTGATGTCAAACTTTAGCATGACCGCACCCACTCTGGTGTGCTCTTTTCAGGCCCAGTACAAAAGCACTGTCCAAATAAGCTGTCAGGCCACTGCTCACTTGTGCTGGCCAGTTACACTGATGTCTCACTAGTGCTTCTCAAAGTTGTTGAAACAAAGATGTTGGGCTGGGGCTGTAGCTCAGTTGGCAGAGGGCTTACCTAGCATGCACATAGCACCGGGTTCTCTCCCCAGCACCAGACAAACTGGGCATGGTGGTGGAGCACATCTGTAATTCTAGCACTCTGGAGGTGGAGGCAGTAGGATCAGAAGTTCAAGGTTATCTTCTGATACATAGACAGTTGGAGACCAGCCTGAGATACATGAGGCTTTGTCTCAAAGAAACCAAAACCCAAACCAAACAAAGCCCACAGATTGCACAGGCTCCCATCTAGATTTGGCCTTTGGTCTGGGGTGGAATCTCATAATGTATAATTCTAATGAGTCCTCATTTGTCACTGGTCCTCACCAGGTCCTGCTGCCCAGGAACTGACTGTGCTTGGAGAACCACTGTGTTGACTTGTTCTCTACATGGCCTGAAAGGAATCGTCAGGGAGCTTCAAGGCCTTAATGTCTGCCATGACTTTCCATTCTCATAGGAAAGTCAAAAGCAGCCATGTGGGAAAAGCTTACCTTGCCAGCTTCATCCCGCCTTGTTGGTTCTATGCTGTGGTACTGAGTTACGCTTAGCTCCATATCCACACCGCAAGACTACCCTGGTTTTCATCTTACTGACAGTGCTGGGGATGTGGCATGTGGTAGTGCTGCTGTAGTATTAGAGCTGATGTCCACAGAGACACTAGCCCTCTTCCTTTGGAGGAAGGCTCTTGACTCTCTGAGCATAGCCCCACGGCCTGGCAGCAGTGAACTCTCCCATGTGGTTAGCTGGTTGCTCTTCATCCGGCCCTCCCTCTTGCCTAGATTTGGTTAGTTGTCCACCTTTTCCTGGCTCCTCTCTTTTGGATCTGCCTTCCTTATGTGTTTGCATGAGGTACTTTTGCATGAGGCCATCTGAGCGAATAAAATGTCAGCATTGTGCTAGGCAACACCCTTCAGGGAAATCTGCTAATGAGGCTATTGACCCAACTAGAATATTAGCTGGGTAGGATGGGCTTCTCTGAAGCCAGAGTACCAGCCTCTTCCAGTGGGAAACTCCCTGCTAATTGCGAAAGTGATTATTATCAATGTCTTTTGTGTTCTTTTTTTTTGAACAAACCAGTGGGAGATGAGAATGTGGAAGAGACAGGAAGCATGGTGGATTTCATTCAGAAAGTGCATTGGCAACATCACTTCCTGATTTGCTTTTATCTTAAGATCCAGGTATCCTCTGTGCTAGAAATAAAGGTCCCAAAGAAACTATGCAGTCCTTGCTAATTGGATGGTGCTTCCTTCTGTCCCTGGCTCTACTCAGGCCATCTCCCAAGTGTTTAAGTATCCCCTCCCATCTCCCCACCCCCCACCCCATCCCCAAGGCTCCTCTTCTGTTTCTTCTTCCATGGAATAGGAACTTCGGAGGATATGAACTCTTTGTACTTGACCCTAAAAGTTCTGAATGACGTCATTATGGGAGTTTTTACTGTTCCTAATTAACCTTTACCTTGTGCTCTCTGTAGCCTCAGACTAAGCCTGTGTCTTGAGCTAAAACTTACAGGCTATCATAGCTGGGTAAGAGGAAAGGGAGTGGGCTTTTGGGAGAATCAGTTTGGAATGGTATTTGTGGAGCCCCTTATTGTTTTCTTAGCTGGATTCATGAATAACTACCCATGTTTTTCTTCCAAGCCTGTCTTTCACCAAAAATGCTTATTAAGTAAACAAGTACAGCAGTTAGATAACGAGGCTCCATTGGCTCTCTGACCCTCCACAAATGGTTGCCTTCTCTGTTACACTTTAATTGAATTTATAGGTCTGATTTGGTTTCTTGGGCCTTTTGTCTGACGTTACAATTCTGCTTTTTAACTTGTAGATAGTTCATAAGATCTCTTATTTGACAGTGTTAGTAAGACTAAGGGGAAGGTTCCAGATGACAGAGATTCTTTATCTACTGCAGAGTCTCAACTCAGGTGCATTAATGCAGCTATATGAAACATTTTCTTCTTTTTCTTACTCTCTCTCTCTCTCTCTCTCTCTCTCTCTCTCTCTCTCTGTGTGTGTGTGTGTGTGTGTGTGTGTGTGTGTGTGTGTGCAGGGATAAGGTTCTTTCATGGTACTCCATCTAGTTTCATCCTTGGGGAATCTGATGGTAATCTTGATTGCCAACTTGATGGGATCTGGAATCAACTAAGAGACATGCCTGTGGGTCTGTGAGGGTATTTCCATGAAGGATTAACTGGGAGAGGAAGAGTCTCTCCAAGAGTAGGCAGCACCTTCTGGCAGCAGCCCAGATGTAAAGAGATGAAAAGACTCTGCCTGCCTGCCTCCCTGCCTGCCTGCCTTCACTGCTTGCTGGTGAGTGCCTCTACCCTGTGGTTGCCGGGCTGCCATTGCCACCCTTTGCTGCCATCAGAACTCAGCTGCTTTGGCTTTCCAATGTGCCCTGAAAATGATCTGGTGGCTCTCTAGGAATCCCCCAGGCATTCAGCACCAGATGGGGGCTGCCAAGGCAGCCAGCTTCATGGACTGAAAAGCTTCCATGCTCTGTCTTTCCAGTGTGCATATAGGCATTGTTTGAAAAGATCCTGTATCATTTAAGCCAATGTAATAAATCCCCTTCCCTGGATCTGTTGGTTGTGTTCCTCTAGAGAATCTTGCACAATACAGAGACTTTTAAAACACATCTTTAATGGAGCATAATTGATAGATAATAAACTGCGCATGTTTAATGCAGACAGTTGGAGTTCAGAACTGGAGTTTTTTGAGAGAAGTGCAAAGATAAGACCTAAGAGTTGGGTTGTGTCAGTATCACAGGGAAGCACAGTCAGGATGACCCTCCAGAGACCAGTCTTTCCTAGAGAAAAGTATTTGGGAATCACCAGAGAGTGTTAAGAAAGCAAGCTCTGGAGCCTGTGTGCCTGATTCTGTAGCAGCATTTGCCACACTACACATGACGGTGCAAAAATGCTATTGCTATCTTGGACTGACATGCCTCTCTCCCTCCATCGGACTCAGGCCTACCATTCTGTCTCATTCAGTTTTCTATCCCTAAACCCAGCACAATATCTGACACAGAGTCAGTACTCACTGAATGAGGAAGGATACAAAGCAGTGATGTGTCTTTCAACCTGGAAGAGTAGAGGTGTGTGTACTGTGCTGAGCAAGTTGAGAAGACTTACTACAGTGACATGGGACACTTGAGAAGGAATGATTGGAGTTGAAGGAAAAGTTCAAGGGCAGTTTCTTGGGAAGGCAGAATTTGAGACAAAAATTCCAGCTGTTTTCCAGTTAACCCATCTGAGAAAGAAAAAAGAAGGTCTGCATATAAAGTCTATTCTCCCCTTGCCTGCAAAAAGTAATTTTGAAGACTCCAATGGATACCTGAAGCCACATGTATACTGAGCCCTATTTATGTTATGTTTTTCCTGTATATCCATGCCAGGGATAAGAGTTAATTTATAAATTAAGTACTATTAGTAAGAGATTAACAATGACTAATAATAAAATTGGACAATTAAAACAGTATACTCTACTAAAAGTTATGTGACTGTCCTCTATTTCTCTCTCAGACTATATTGGTGTACTTTTGTCACCTTTGCATTTAAAGGAAGCACATTTTGGCTTCCCTTCAGCATAACTAAATTGCCAGCATCACTATGCTTGTGCTTTCTGGCCATTATGAAGTAAAAATAAAGGTTATTTGAATATAAGCACGATGGTACTGAGTCACCTGATCTGATAACCAAGATGACTTCTGTGGCTAACAGGCGGGTAGCAAATACAGTGTGGGTACTCTGGACAAAGGAATGACTCAAGACCTAGTTAGGCAGAATTAGATGGTGCAATATTTGATCATGCCACTCGGAAGGTGGCACCATTTAAAACTTAGGAATTCTTTAATCTTGGAGTTTCTTGGTCAATATCTTCAGACTCCAGTTGACTACAGGTGATTACAGGTGAAACCCTAAGGGGAGATGAATATATTTTCACAGATACTTCAAAACTCATCTAAATTTTGCATTGCATTGCCTGGCTAATAAGTCCCAACGGAGCACTGTTAGACTTGCTGCATGCTGCTGAGAGACAACACAGGTTTGGGAAGTGCTTTGTTGTATCACAGATGCAATCACCGAAAACCCAGCTCTGTGCAATTTGACATGGAAAATAAAAAGCTGCTTTTTAAATTTGGGTGCAGGCTAATCTGCTGTAACAAACATAACCTAAAAGGGCCTAATTTAAAAGAGATTGTTCATTATAGTCAAGGTTGATGTCAATGCTGAGTCAGCTTCAGGCAGCCATTCCTTCCCACTTTCTTCCATCCTTTGCCATTTTAGGGGTCCTTTCATCATCTCTGTGGTCCCTCAGAAGTTTAGATGGGAATGAGGGACTCTGTAGGGCAGGAAGCTTGGTGATTGCACAGAAATTCCCATCCCATCTGTCTGATGCTAATCTTGCACTTAGCTCCCAATACACCCAAGTCAATGCCCTCCCATCCCATTGGTCAAAAGTTTATCGTGCACTTACTTTCCATAGGTGGCTTAAAGGAGCCTGAAAAATGTAGTCACACCTGGCTTCCGTTCTATGCTGAAGGGCAAAGGAAGAAATGGGTTCTAGTTGGTGATTGTGTTTGCAGCGGAGAGGACCACACAGGAAACAATCTGCCAGGGGGTGCACATCCAGGGAATTTTCACAAACATTCAATCAAATTATCCAAAGTCTCAGAGTGTCAGAAGTTCAGATGGCTCATTTAGTCCAGCGCCAGGTGGGGAGGTCTAGTCTTGGTTTCTCATGATCTGCCCACACCATCATCTCATCCCTTTGATCCTTTTCTACATACAGACTTGTTACCATCCTGTTACTTCTTTCATCAAGCTTCAGCCTTGGGCCTACAAGATGGCTCGGTGGGTGAAGGCCCTTCTGCCAAGTCTGACAACCTGGGTTTGATCCCTGAAACTCCCATGGTGGAAGTAGAGAACTGACTATTGCACATTGTCTTCTGACCTCCATACATGTACCTTGGCAAGTACAGCCCCCCCCAAAGAAAGTAATAATTGTTTTCTAAAGTTCTGCCTTTTCTTGGGGTCTTAAATCTATGTTGTCAACCACTCTCTGTTCTCGCTGGCCCCACCATTGGAAAAAATTGTAAGAGAGGTTAAGGGCCTTCACGTCCCTAGATTAGAGGAGGGAAAAGGAAAGGCCCGGCCAAGGTTTCAGATCAGAGGACCATAGAGACACCTAATGTCTTGCACTTTAAGGTTTAACTCCTGCTAGGTATCACACACATGGATTTTGCATGTTTTTCTCCTCTGTGAGTTACAAAGTACCACCCTCTTTTACAGATTTAATCTCTGGAGGTAGACAAGGAAAAAAAAATCACTGAAAAAGGAGAGAAACTCCCACCTTGAGTGATGAAAGGAATTAATGAATAAATGAGTGAATGAATGAGATGATTGGATTAATGAGTGAATGGAATGTAGGTGAATGAATGAATGAGATGATTGGATGAATGTGTGAATGGAATGTGAATGAATTCATGAGATGACTGCATGAGTGAGTAAATGTAATGTGAATGAATAAATGAGATGATTGGATGAATGAAGGAATGTTGCAGGGGCATGGCAGCATGCAGGCCATGTGGTCCCTGCTCTTGTGCGATAGTGAAAAATGCCCGAGCCAATCATTCCATGTAGACTTTATTAATTAATCAGTATGTGTGTGAGTGTGTTGCCTGCAGGATTGTAAGTGCACCCATGTCATGCAGTGCCCGTGGAGCTGAGAAGAAGTATCCTATCCCCTGGAACTGGAGTTATGGATGGTTGTTAGCCACCATGTTGCTGCTGGGAACTGAACCCAGGTCCTCTGCAAGATCAGCCATTGCTCTTAACTGCTGAGTCATCTCTCCAGCCTGAGAAGACCAAGTTCTGTGAATGGAAAAGTAAAAGGGGCTTTGATACCTGTAACTGAGTGAACTAAACTGGCATGAGGGTAAGGGGAGGCTTATATTAAAAACATAGTTCAAGCAAAGATTCAAAGAATAAGAAAATGTTAACAAGGGGCTGGGGAGACGGCTCTGTTGGTAGGAGGGCTGGCTGTACAAGCAGGAGGACTGGAGTTTGGTCTCCAGAAGCCATGTAAAAACACTGATCATGTCTACAGCTCCTACAGCCCCAGTGCTGTGGGCGGCAGGGAAGATGCAAAGAAGCATTTGCTGGCTGACTAACCAGCCTGGCTGAGAAACAACGAGCTCCAGGTTCAGTGAGACCCTGTTCCAAGGCAATAAGGCAGAATGTGATGTGATAAACAGGGCACTTGATGACTTGATGTCCTCCTCTGGTCTCTATACACAGGCGTATGCATCTGCACACACATGTGTACATATACAGCACGTACACACTCACACACATACCATATTACACGACACAAAAGTTAACCAGGTGAAGAGGAGGTGAGTGTGGGTGAGTGGGGAGGGACACAGGCAGGGGTAAAGCATTACAAGGGCCCAGGGGTAAGAAAGTGTGTGGCCCCATGATGGAATCCAGGGAAGTTTGTTGAGGCTAGAAAGCAGGACAGCATGGGGTGAGGGTGGCATGGGGCCTGAGATGTATAATTCTTTTCCAGGAGCCTGAACTTGATTCTGAGGGCAAGGGGAAATGATTGAAGAATTTTAAGTAGACAAGTGATATGAATAGATTTGCACTTTAAAAGAAATCCATCTGGAGTCAGAGTGGAGAATAAATTGGTAGAGGGAAGGGAAGGGTACGAAGGCATGGAAATGGGTGATGGGTGGAGAGGACAGGTGGGTTCTTAGATCTAGCAAGAGAATGCATGGCAGACTTGAACACGAGGATTTTCATGAAGAATCTAGTTCGTGGAGAGGTGGGTCTGCATTTGGACATGTTAGGGCCCCCAATCCTAAACTTCATTGTCTCTCTCAATAAGCAAATGACAAAAACAAGTCTTCCTGTAATAACCAGTGGCAATGCATTGCTGCAGATGAAGAAAATGAGGCTGTGAAGGCTAAATAATTAGTCCAACATCCCCTGGTCAGAGGTGGCTGACAGGACTGAAAATGCCTGTGTCTTTGTTTATTGTAGTGGTGTCTGTGGGAGGCTGCAGCCGGTATGATGCCTCCTGACTCTGCTGTGCAGGACCTGCCTGTGTACTGTAGAGACTGACCTCTGCTATGAATTAACCTCAGAGAGTTTGGGATTCTATCTCTGAGTTACAGAGCAGCTCCCCCCCCCGCCCCCCACCCCCAGTTTAGACTCTGGGAGTGGAGGAGAAAAAAGTGTAATGGGAACAAGGAGAAATCCTTATTCTATCACAATTGAAATAGTGGTAGTTCTGGGGTCCGGAGAGAGTACAGGACCCATGAAGAAAAGTAGGAGCTGAGGGCTGGAAGTGAAATAGAATTGTGACCCTGAGTCCAGAGAACCATGTGTCTTTGCCTGTTCCACTGCCTGGATGATCCAGTCATACAGCAGAATAGAAAACAATAGAAGAGCAGAGCTTTGCATGTGGGTAGTGCCAGATAAAAACCTAGCTTCCATTGATGAATGGTTCTGAGGGTTTTTCATCAATTTAGATAAACTTTGTGAACCTCAGTTTCTTTATCTGTGAAGTGGAGATACTAATCTTCATACCAAGGATTGCGAGGTATTTAATGATTATATGAAAAGAAGTCATCGAGGCATGGTGAATACTCAGAGCATGGACTTCTCCCTTTTCCAGTGACTGTTTAATCACTCGTCTAAAGGAGCATGTGTGAGAATACAGATGAGGCTGCAGTGGTCACATTGGGACAACTGGTAGAAACTGAAATTGTTTCAGGCAAACTAGGGCATAGGGCAAGCTGCTTATTTTTCACTTTGTCATCAGAAGCCACCCAAATCCATGGCACTAACTTGGCCTGGGCCTAGGCTTCTGCTCAGAATGCTCCAGTTTTTAGCCAGTTCCTTCATTCATTCTTCCTGAATTTACTCAGCAAATAGTGCCAAATCCAGTGTCAAGTGTAAGAAAAATAGCAGCTAATGAGACGCTCTGCGCAGTGCAGCTCCCGGAAGAGCCTGGACTCGGGTGAAGTAGACAGGCAGTGGCAGCCTCGTGCACAGCACGTTCTCCAGTGGCAGGGTGTCTGAGGGAGGTGTGGATGCATGGACTCATGGGTTGAAGGGTTGGAAGAAGCTTCTAGATCGATATCACTTCTTTCTTTTCACAAGTAAGGCTATCGATGCCCAGAGACATAAACCAACTTGATTGCAGTCACCTAACTAATTAGGATCCATGTGGAAAACCAGGAGCTGAAAGGCCCATCCTGATGCGTGATGTCCAGGGTTGGTGATTCATTTCCCTGACCATTCAGTACTCCTCCTTGGCCTCTGCCCAGATACTCTCCCATCACATCCTCCACTGGACTCAGCTCCAGACCAGCTCCTCCCAGCTTCCCTTTCGCCCCTCCTCATCTCTTCCCTTTCCTCTCTTCTGCTCATTTGGCTAGATACCACAAGGACACAGGGGTCAAAGAAATCATGGCCTTTAAGAGAAATGGAGGAATAAATTATAAATGAGATAAATGACTAATAAAAAAAGAAATTGTTTATTAGACTTACAAGTAATGTGCACTGGTCATTTGAGGTGATGGATTCCGGTGCGGGGTTTGGAGAAGACTTCTTTGGGAAGCATTGACGGTTAGCCAGCCTTGACACATCTTAGAAACTTTCCTATGGATGGACTCCAGGGTGAACAAAGCACAGGCAAGGAGAATGCACTTCATATATGTGTGATTACTGGGGCTGAGGGGAATGTAAGCAGATCTGAGGAACAGTGAAGGGAGGCAGTGGTAGAGAGACCCGAGTCATTTGGACAGGACTTTTAAAATGATAATAATGAGTTACTTTTACAAGATAACTCAGTGCAATGTAATGGTAATAACTTGGTGCTTGCTACCAGCTGTTCTGGTGACCATAGTTATTTGGATTTAGACCCTGTGACAAATATTTGAGTTAGATGCTGTCGTCCCCTTATACCAAGAAGAAGACTAGGCCCACATAGGTTAACTACTTATCTAAGTCCATTTGGTTGGTATATGACAAGCAGATGAGCTATTTGAATCTAGAGCTCTTCACAGGAGACAGTCTTCAGAAAAGTGGGGGCAAAAGGCAGTCACCATGTGACCTTGGACGTGTCGGCTCACCTCTCTGAGCTCTAGTTTTCGCATTGCTCAGTTGTAATCAGAGTGCCTTTTCCACACATGATATCAAAAGTAGTTTACTTTTTTAGCTTCACATTTGCATGACTTGACCAGTCAGGATAGAGGAACTCTATAAACAATCAAGACAGCCGTGCTGAATACCAACCCTGCTCATGACAGGCTGTCCTGAAAAGTTAGTGTTTGTAAATCATGGAAAATAGTGCTTACCACATTGTAAACACTCTTACATATGAGCGTTATTGGAGTGTTAGAATAGAACATAGAAAGTTGAGATCAGAAGGGATACGCAGTGTGGTAGACTCCAGAGGGACCAGTTCTTGGGGTATCAGTCCATACAGGAACAAGAACTTAGAACTTAGAGTCCAAAAGGTCCAGGTTTACAGTCTGCTTCCTGTTTAGCAAAGTTGAAATACAGCCTTAGGCACGTGGCTCAATCTCGAGAATTGACAGTCCTGTTGTAGCTAAACAAGATGACCACAGTCTTCCTTGTAGAGCACTTGGGAAGAGCACACAGTGGTGTCTAGCAAGACCAGTCTTCAGGGATCTCACACATTGGAGGAAGACAACCTCTCTCACTATGGAGTGACTTATTACTCATTTACAAAGGGATCTGATTTGATTGGGATGTTCATTTTCTCTTCCCACCATGGCTATGAAGTTATTTCCTAGGTGAAGCTTAGAAAAATACCTTGATCTGTTCTAGTTAAGTAGATCATTGTGACATTAAATATCTTTCCTTCTTCAGTTTCCTGTGCTCAACATATGAGATATTCATTTTGTGTGTGTGTGAATGTGCTGTTACAAATTGACACAGGTGACTGGCATAGACCCACACAATACATATAGTGGCTACTAATATATTTATTATTTAAATATTTTTATTACATTTATTTATTATTTGTTATAGTGTATGTGAATAGGGTGTACATGTGGAGGTCTGAGGAAAACTTGAAGGAGTCCATTCTTTTTATCATGTGGGTTCCAGGAATCAAACTCAGGTCCTCAGGCTTCATGGCAAGCATCTTTAATTGCTGAGCCATTGATGGCCCTTGTTTATTAATTATTATTAATATTATTATTATTTTTAATGGTGCTGATAAGTAACAAGAACAAAGTTCAATTTGATAGACTTAAGTTTGGGTTTCTTTCTTTTCTTTTTTTTCCATGTTAATGATTGCTTAGCAAGTGGATGCATACTTGTATGCTTGGCTTCCTGGGTGGTTAAAACAGATTCTAGTGGGGGAGGTGAGGGATGTAGGCAGCTGATCTTGGCCAAGAGGGGCCTTTGAAGAGAGAGATTGCAGTTTAAATCTGGGCTCTGGAGAGTGTGTGTCTTTTACCATATCTGGGTAATTGAGCATAAGGGTGATATGACATAGGTGGTGGAGGAATAAATAAGGTGCTGTGGCTTCCAGGATATGTGACTGAGCATGGCCATCTGGGATTTGATCTGAGTCTTATATCTATGCAGTTACTGTTCACATCACTGGTAATGTAAACAGTGGGCGGGCGGGGGCGGGGTTAGCTCCTGATTTCAGAGACATCAGTCCATGATTCCGGCAGCACATCATGGTGACAGAGTGTGTGGAGGACAAGGCTGTTTTTCTTATGACAAGCAGGAAGCAGAGAGTGAAGGAGACACTGGGGACCACATATAACTTAGCAAGACAGGAGCATAGGTTCTAAGACTCTGCCTATTAAGAGTTTTCCCATTAAGGTGCCTTGAATTTTTCATTCTTGTGATGTTTTAAGGTGATCAGTCCTGTGCATAGTGATTCCATTTACTTTAATTCTCATAACATTTTGTCTCTGACATGACAAATTGGGTCTCTGTTATATTTATTTCTTATCGATTAGGCCCTGGCCTGTCTTATTAGCACTGGTGTTTTTGATTTTGACACAGGCACAGATCATCCTGGAATTCTCAATGTAGCATACACTGGCCTTCAACTCTAATTCCTCCGTCCTCAGCTTCCTGCTGTATTTGTCACTATTATTATTATTGGTTTATTATTGGGATGACCAGAAATGCCATATACTTTGAATTATCTGAAATAAAGCAGACAGGAAAGAAAATCAGGATCAAGCCATGAAATCTTTGCCATGATTTTCTTAAGATTTCCCTCTTGATTGTTTTTTTGTCTAAATGGAGTTGTTTACTCATGTTGTTCATGATTTTTTGGAGCACGGGACAGATGATACAGATTCTGGGCCAGATTGAACCCTTTCGATGGTCTGTTCTGATCACGGGGAAAGCTGCCTTCATAGTCACCACTAAACAAAATACTTCGTTGTGGTACATCTGTGTCAACAGAAAATTCTACTGGTCTTGCTTTCCCCGACTCTGCTTAACACCGTCACAATTTAAAGACTGAAGTTGTCATCTGAACAGAATAATTTCCATTCATCAATTTGAACTGTGTAATCATCTAAGTCTTAAAGGAATGAAAGCTTTTTGAGGATGAGCCTCGTACTACAATTGTTCATTTCTTCCCGTTTTCAGGTCTGGTCTCATTGGGTTTAACCAACTAGAGATGGAAAATATTGGTGGTGGTGGTGGTGGTGGTTGAGGAGGAGGGCACCTATACTAAAATGTACTGGCTATTTTCTCTTGTCCTTACTTTCTAGACAATACAGTGTGTCAACTGTCTGGGTGACGTTTATACTGTTTACATATTAGAATTAATCCAGACATGACAGGGTATACTGAAGAATACACATTGGTTATGCATAAACAGGAAGTCATTCTATATACTGGACTTGGGAATCTTCAGATTTTGATATCTGCAGGGGGTCCTGGAGCCAGTTCCCTAGATGCCAAGGGATGTCTCCACCTGTGCACCTTTCTTCTTGGCCTTGCAACTTTTCTCTTAGAGCCATTCATTAGCTGTTATTTCAAATGCTCAGACTGTGTCTTCATTTGTTATAATGTAAACAAAATTCTTAGACTCCCTGTGAAAGCAGAAGCTAAAATTAGAAACAAAGAAAGCACATTCAGGTGTGCTGGCTAGTGTTTTTGTCAGTTTGATACAAACTATACTGACCTGGGAAGAGGGACTCTCAGCTGAGGAATTTCTTCCATTGGATTGGCCTGTGGTCATGTCTGTGAGGCATTTTTTTGATTACTGACTGGTGTCCACTGTGCCATCCCTGGGCAGGTGGGCCTTGGCTGTATAAGAAAGATAGCTGGGCAGTCTACAGTGAGCCTCCAGGTTCCTGCCTTGGGTCTTGCCCTGACTTCTCTCAGTGATGAACTGTGAACTTGGAGTTGTAAGTTGAAATAAACTCTTTCCTCCCCAAGTTATTTTTTTAAGTTCTTATTTTACTTATTTTGTATGAATGAGTGTTTTACCTGCATGTATGTAAATGCATCCATGCTGTGCAATGCCAACAGAGGCCAGAAGAGGGCTTTGAAGTCCCTGGAACTGGAGTTATGGATTGTTGTTGGCTGCCATAGGGGTGCTGAAAACCAAACCTGAGTCCTCTGCAAAAGCAGCCAGTGTTTTTAACTGTTGAGCCATCTCTCTAGCTCTCCCCTTCCCCGCCAAGTTGGTTTTGGTCAGTGTTTTATCACAGCAACAGAAAGCAAACTATGGGCTGAGGAGATGGCTCAGTGATTAAGAGCACTGACTGCTCTTGCAGAGGACCCAGGTTCGATTCCCAGCACTCACATGATGGCTAACAACTGTCTAACTCCACTTCCAGAGGATCCGACTCCTTCTGACCTCTGTGGGTATATCTCAGCACAGGTACACTTACACACATGCAGGCAACACACTCATACATATAAAATAAAATAATAAATAAAACATTTTTAAAAATAGAAAGCAAACTATGACAGCACGAAAGTAAATCTAAGTTAAAGAGAATAGGTTATATATTGTGTGCATTGAAAATAGAATATTCTAGATGCAACCCCTGTGGATATTCGTTAGCTCATGACTTTAAAAAAACATGGAAACATTTTCAGTTTTTCGGGCAGTTTTCTATCATGTGCATACATATTCCTCCAAACATGCATATGCTGATTTCAAATATGTGAAGGATAATAGGTACTCAAGGGATGATGGGGGCTGCATTCCAGAGAGCGCAAAACACGATTGAATCCTTATAATTACATCTTTGCTTTTAGTCACAATCTTCAACCATGTATTATTAATAATAGTTTCTGCGTGTTTACCTTCTAGCTCTTTTCCTTCACAATCACGTGCCTGGTTGACCCACACTAAGTTTATTAAACATTGGATTGAAATGAAGTTGTTCTGCCTTGGGGTGTGCTTAATGATTTCCATCTTAATTTTGGCTGCAATGCTCATACTGAGTTCCCTACAACTTCTCTGAAGATTTTTATTTTATCTAATTTTTCTTTGTTTTTATTTTTAAAAGGAAAAATGTCATAGAACTAGTCTTTGAAGAAAAAAATATTCGACAGTGGAATACTCTTCAAACATAACTGTTCCAGGATCCTGTTTGTATAAAAAAAAATACAATCTTGATTACAATGGCGAGAAGGGGACACAGGGTCTCATAGGTACCTCTATGCCCTTTCAGGACTTAAAGATATTCACAATATCATATTCATATTTTTATGTTAAACACTCTTTTACAGCCCAAGATGGACATTGTCTAAAAGAAACTTGAAGGCTACTACTATTAAATAGTTCAAAATGTTCACCTGTGCTACTCTGTCTGGCTTTTATTTGAGTTCTAAGGATATGAACTCCAGCTTGTGTGGCAAGTACCTTACCTACTCACCCACCTCCCAAGCCTGTATTCTTCAGCTTTTTATTCAGTACACATCTCTTAGATGCCTGATACATGTAAAACACTGTGCTAAATGATGTGGAGCCTCCTCTTCCTCCTTTCTCAAAAGTCTTTGCAAATTGTAAGTTCTGTATGAGATTTTCCTGCCTTTACCATATAAAATTTGGTCTGCTGGCTCTGGGCTGGGGTTGTGTACAGCGTGTGATTTTATCATAGCCATAGTTTAGCTGTTTACAGGACCATCTCTTGTACTAGTCTGTGAGCTTTTTGAGACCAGAGGGACTGAATGTATGCATTGCCTCCAAATTCCCATGTTGAGAGCACATCTCCCTCTGTGATTGGTGTCTCAGGAGTTGTGCCTTCCAGAACTTCAGTTCTGACAGTGGAGTCCTCTTGAATGGACTAGTCCTCTGAGAAGATTGGCCATGAGAACTTGCACCTGTCTCTGCTCTCCATCATGTGAGAACATACCAAGACGCCATCCGAAACCTGGGTCCAGACCCTTGCTAGAACCTGCACGTGCTGACACCCTGACCTTAGACTTCTAGCCTCTGGAATTGTGAAAAGTAAATTTCTGTTGTTTAAAGCACTCCATCCATGATGTTCTGTTACAGTAAGACAAGGGGCTTGCCTTATTAATTTTTGTCTCCACTGGTGGATTTGTATATATTATGCCAGGGACATGTAAAAGAAAGAAATGAAGAGCACAAGGGGAAGGAGAGAAGGAAGAACCATGTGTGATGGATATGCTTAGTCCCAGGCCACCGCCATGAGTCATGGCCTTGTGCATCCTTTCCCTTTCAGGGGAGGGGAACCCCTAACTTGCTGTGAGCCAAAAGAGTTTGGCAAAGGAGATATGCTGGCCACCAACATCATTGTGTTGTAATTTCTTAAGATTGCCATAGCAGAGTCAGAGCTGCTCCGGCCAACTTTGAAAAAGTCATCTACAGATGAGCAGGAGAACTACATGGCAAAGAAGGGTCTAGGACCCAGGAGGTAGAAGCAAATAAGGAAACATGGACCCTAGTTACAGTGCCTGCAAGGAAGTGAGTTCTGTCAGTAACCTGAGTGAGCGTGGAAGTGGATTCTTCCCCAGTTAAGCCTCCAGGCAGGATGGCAGCTCTCTGTCACCTTGGTGTGTACTCACGACACTCTGTGGAGAGAATCACACTGAGCTGCACCTGTTCTCCTGACCCATGGAAACTCCAAGAGGATGAACGTCTCATACTTTAAGCTGCATGTTTGTGGTCATTTTTCCTGTAGTGGCAGAAGAGACAACTAGAGTTCAGAGTAGGGGCAAAGAAGCTGTAATTTCTCCCAATCTAAAGAAAGCTCTTCAAATAAACAAACAAACTTATGGGGATGGAGCGATGGCTCCATTGTTAAGAGCACTGGCTGCTCTTCCAGAGGACCCAGGTTCAGTTCCCAGCACCCACATGGTAGCTAACACCTATCCTTAACCCTGTTCCAGGGGATCTGACATCTTCTTCTGGTCTCCACAGGCATTGCACACAAGTGGTGCACCAACGCACATACAGGCAAAACACTCATATGCATAAAATAAAAATCAATAATTTCTTTAAAACTATGAAAAGAGCTGTTAATGTGGACCCAGGTTCAGTTCCCAGCACCCACATGGTAGCTAACACCTATCCTTAACTCCTGTTCCAGGGGATCTGACATCTTCTTCTGGTCTCCACAGGCATTGCACACAAGTGGTGCACCAACGCACATACAGGCAAAACACTCATATGCATAAAATAAAAATCAATAATTTCTTTAAAACTATGAAAAGAGCTGTTAATGTTTTACAACATGTACAAGAGAACATTCCTGTCCCCCGTTGTCCTTGTTTACTCCCTCATCTGCACTATAAAGAAGACAGAGAAAAGGGGAGTGAGCCTTTGGGTTTGCTGTGTTGATGGGGAGCTTTCTGGAGAAAAGTGATTATCTCACTTCTCCCCTTAGAGTCAAGGGATAGGGACTTCCAGAGAATGCCTTTTAAAATGAGCGGAGAGAGAGAACAATGGTTGGTAAAGCTTAGGAAACATGATTACCAGGCTACAGGCACTCTTACATTTGCTGAAAACTGTGGTTTACCTGGAGGTAAAGAGACTTAATCCCTGTCACAGGCTCAGTTGAGGCTGTTTAGCATTTGGTTAAACACCACTGGGAGCTTGGTTTCCCATGGAAGGAAACTGAACAGAGGGCATTGAGGAAGCCACTTAGGAAAGCCACATTTCGGCACTGGACTTACAAAGGGAGGAGATCAGCGGTTCAATGCCACGGACACTAAGAAGAGGTTCAACTACATCCACATGACTGGGGAAGCCGCTGTGCCCTTCCTGTTACTCATCCCTTCTTTCTGTTTCCAGCTATCGAGGAGTTAAGAGTCATTATGGAGGGAGAAAAGGGGGAAAGGGAGAAAAATTAGACCAAACACCTTCCCACTGAGATTTTCTCAAATCCTGTATCTGGTACAAGAGACAGAGATTAACTCCCATGAACCAGAGATAAGACTGAAGCTTTAACATACTAAAGCTTTCTAAGATCTGAAAGTGACTGTGAAGTTATGTATTCTGCAGTGTCATCAGGAGTTGGAAGAAAACGCAGGAGAACATGGTCGAAAGCAGCAACAGAAAGAATGACCATTGTGCCTGTGACCCCAGTGAATTAAGACTCCCTAACACACTTTGGTTCAGTCCTCAGTGAGCTCACAAGTACGGAGGAAGATATAAGGCCAGAAATAGCACATATAAGGAAGGAGGAGAATAAATGGACCATATAAAGTGCTTTGGGAATTCAAAGGTGAGGTAGACTTCGATTGGAGGACAAAGGCAAGCTTCACATGTTGTCTATAAATGTTCTTTAACGTCATCTCAGCAATTATGCTGTGTGTCTCAAAGCAAAGAGTTCTCCATGGCTAACATCCCAGAATCATAAAAGATGTTGGACTATCTTTGTTTCATTTATTTTATATATTGATGGATTTTTTACAAGATTGGATTCTGTACAGATGGCCAAGTACCAAGCTGAAAACCCTGAGTTACAAGCTAGCTTTCCTTCCACTGGTAAGAAATGGCCATTTAAAGTAATAGCTTAAACTGCCTTTTCTCCATCTCTTTCATTTCAAATGTAACTTCCCAAGGGAGGAAAAAACCAGAGATGTTCTTGATGTGAAGATAATGCAAAACAACAATGAACTTGATCCCTTTCTGATAGCTACGTAGTAATGCAGAGTCCTAGAAAATAAGTCAGAATGTCATTGAAAATTGCAGTTGATGAGGGTGTTGGAGTTTATTTAACACAACTTAGTTAAATTGGAACCTGGAAATGGAGAGTGTGGGACAGAGTTTTGCTATCTTCAGAACTTTACTGTTGGCTATGGAGGTAAGTTAGGGAGCAGCAGGAGGTGGCAAGACACCTGAGATTCTGTCTTGGGGAACTGGATACGTTATGGTGTTACCATGGGACCAGAAAACACTGCAGAAGAGGAGACATTGGCAAGGACAGGACTGCATTAAAATATTTTTATTAATTCTCTGGGGACTTCATACAATGTATTTAAAAATATTAATTTTTTATGTCTATGAGTGTATTGTCTGCATGTATGTAAATGCACCAGTGCCATGTAGTGCCTGAGAAGGTCAGAACAGATCCCCGGGAACTGGTGTTATAGCTGTTTATTAGCCATCATGTGGGTGCGGGGAATGGAACCTGGGTCCTTTGCAAGAGTAGCTAGTGCTCTTAACCACTGAGTCATCTCTCTAGCCCCTCATACAATGTATTTTGATCACATTTTCCCCTCCTCTACCCCACCTCCCTCCCCACTCTGTGTTAGGAACTACGTTTTTTTTGTTGTTGTTGTTGTTTTTTAGTTCCCTGTAAATGCTTACTGCAATCACAAGAGGTGAATCAATGAACTCAATGCCTACCTTTCAAAGCCGTAGCCAATGGAATGATAGTTTACTTGGGGGAATTTTTTTTTTTTTTTTTTTTGCTTGTCAAGTTTATTATGAGACTACCACAAAGGTTGTAGTTTCACAGTGGGCGAGCATGCAGGCACATTCTTGTATGATCTCATTAGAAAATACTACTTTTGCTTATTATGTGGTAGGCATCAGTCTGGGTCTGAGAAACATGCTGCTGAAGAAGTGGGCAGGGTCAGTACCACATTTGCATAGCAGCGTCAGAAAATTAATGAACAAGAATAGCATAAGATTTTTGTTTCTTTTTAAAAAGATCCTTATTTTTATTTTTGGGCTGGAGAGATGGCTCAGGGATTAAGAGCACTGGCTGCTCTTGCAGAGGACCTGGGTTCAATTCCCAGCACCCACATGGTGGCTAACAACCTCCCATAACTCCAGTTCCAGGGGATCTGATGCCCTCTTCTGGCCTTTGTGGGTTTGCTTGCACATGGTACACTTACATACATGCAGACAGACACTCATACAAAATAAAAATAAAAAGGTATTTATTTTTAATTTATGTGGATGTGTGAGTTCCTGAATATACATGTGTATCACGTGCCTGTGGAGGCCAGAAGAGGATGTCTGATCCCTTGGAACTGGAGTTACCAGGATTGCAAACTGCCATGTGGGTACTGTGAACTGAACAGCACAGGTTCTTAACAGCTGAGCCATCTTTTTTGAGCCTCTGAGAATTTTAAGTTGGAATTCAATAGTATGTGGAAATTAAGTTGTCCATTACAGTAGATCATGATTGGGGCAAGTTTGGATTGGATGCTCTGGTCATTTTCTTCTGTTTGTCTTTTAAGCCTTTCCTTCTGTAGCCTTGGCCTTCCTCTTTGCACTGGGTGGCACAGCTTTGATTTTTGTCTGGGTGGGTGCTCATTCTAGGGCCATGTAGGGAAATGTTATCCTTTCTGTTCCTTCTCCATAAATCAACTGGTCACCTTTTCATCAGTGATTAGTGTAGGCTCATTAGCTCTCAGCCAATCAGATCAGAGGGTGGCAATGTGTGCGGCTTCTAGTAAATGTTCTTGCTAATGGAAAGAGCTGTAGGGAAGGAAATGCCCCTCTTCACGTCTCACCATGGAGTTCTCATGTGAAGTCTGGACATTTGCAGTCACCTTGTGATCAAGAAGGGAGCAGTGGTGGTGTTCTTCTGAAGATGACGGGATGGATACATGAGAAAAATTGGATCTTTGATGAAGTCCTAATGCAGAAGAATTATCCCAACATCATCTCCCTGCCTCTGTACTCCATGCTGCAGGCATTACTGTTTAACTATTTGTGTTTGGGTCTTTTTTATTTGTTGCCTTCTTACTGACACATGTGGGTTAGAGAGGGGCTTGTTGAGAAAGTGACTTTCAAGTCCATAGAAGAATGTCAGGAAGGAGCCAAGGTATGTGAAGAGAAAGAGGACTGAAAACTACTCTGGAGTAGAAACAACATGGTATATTTGAGGAAAGAGTTCAGGGTGTTAGGAGTGATGGGAACCTAAACAGAGGCCAGAGAGGTAGGGCACTGTAATAGTTACTTTTCTCATTGCTTTGACAAGAGAAGCTTGTAGAAGGGAGGGTTTATTTTGGCTCACCATGTGAGGGTCCATCATGGCAGGAAAGTCAGGACAGCAGGAATGTGAGGAGTCAGGTGGTCACATTGCATCTTCAGTCAGGAAGCAGAGACAGATGAATGTTTGTGCTCAGCTAGCTTTCTCTTTTCCTGCAGTCTAAGATGCTGTCCCATGGCATGATGCCATCCCATGGCATCCCATGTTTAGGGTGGGTTTTCTCACCTTCACTAACCTATTCTAGAAAACCTCTCACAGTCATGCCCAGAAGCTTGTCTCTTCAGTGATTTGAGACCCTGTCAAGTTGACAATCAGCCAATAACCATCACAGGCATTGTTAGCAATGGGTAAAGACTTTGAATCTTTATCTAAATACAGGGGAAGTCACTGGAGCTGGCAGGTCTATTTTTTAATTTCCTGTTTGTTTGCATTCATCACTAAAAATCGTACTAACTTTAGCTCAGAGGTTTTTAGTGTGATGGAAATAATTCTAATTTCAAAAGGATCACTTGTGAGTATTTTTCTGTAGTACTTCAGTGTAAAGAGACAAGACCTTCTCCTTGGCAACAGGCAAAGGGACTTCTCACAACGCTTTTATCAAATGCAACTTCAGAAACTAAGTTTACAGGTAAAGAAAGTCAGGAACGTGTGCAAAACTGGAGATGATGACTCTTAATTAGCTGCCTCAAATAACTCTTGGCATTCTTAATTTTCACCTTTTTGTAACATTTCAATTCATTCCAGGGTTTTACCAGAGTAGACAGGCATGAAATGAATTCTCTATGGTAGGTTACCAATGGCAAAGAAATTGTAAGCTTTGAAATTGCTGGAAGACATCCTGTGTGCTCAGCTTCTTGCTTTTTTCTAAACCCTATGGATTTTGTCAACATGAATTCTGGGAAATATGGGGCTCCATTACTTGGGAGAGATAGGCATGTTGTTTCCTCTAGGCCTTGTCTGGTTTCTGTCTTTCCCTGGAGCCCATTGCTCTGTCGTAGAAGATGGATATTCTGTAGTGAGCACTCAGTGCAGGGGATGGCAACCAGAAATGAGGATGCTGAGGTGCTCATCTCATCTGATGTAAGAATGCAATGTAGGGTGTTGACTGAACAAGGTCTTTGCACGTGGGACAACCACCACCATCATGTGTGATGAGCTTTCTCCCTATCATACCCCAGTATCTCCTACATCCCAGCCACATGTTACTCTTTGTACTTCATGGAAAATGCCACACTACTTCCTGCCATTGAGTCTGTTGCAAAAGGCTTATTGGAGTATAATTGACACAGATAATTTCATATTTGTAGTCTGTGCATTTTGATGAGATTGAACATGGGCATCCACCTAAAGAATCCATCACCACAGCCCTAAATATATCCATCACCTCCCCACGCTTCCTTGCGTTCTTTCTGTTTTGTTAAGTGTTTGCAGTAAGAGCATTTAGCATGAGTTCCACTCTCTTAACAGCTTTCAAATTCTAAGGTTTAACCTTAACTAGGGGTATTGCTGTGGTTTTCATATAGTTTTTTGGAACTCTTGTTGAAATTTAATCCTTGTTTGAGGTATTAAGAGGGTACAAATAGAATCAACTACAGTATTTAAAGGGGGAGGCTTTGGTAGGTGATTGTGATTATGTAAGAATATCAAAGTAGAGTTCCCCCATGGCTGATGACTGGTGGCTTTATGAGAAGATGGAGAACAGGATGCACCGGCATTCCCTGCCAGTCACCACATGAACAGGATGCACATGTGCTCCCTGCCATTCACGACATGAACCGGATGCATAGGCACTCCCTGGCATTCACCACATGATACTCTGTGCTGTCTCTGGACTGCCAGCAAGGAGGTTATCACCAGATACGGTTCTCTAACCTTGCAACAGAGCCATAAGTGAAACTAAAAAAAATTCATTTTGTAACATAGCAAGCCTGTGACACTGTTAATTATTAACAATAGAAAACAGCCTGATACAGGGACTGTCATGTATAATAGGTTCTAAAATGTGTTCATCTTGCATAAGTGAAACTCTGCATCCATGAGGCAACACTCCTTTACCTCAGCCCCTGGAGTCACCATTTCACTGTCTCTTTCTGTGTGTTTGACTATTTAAAAATTTATTTATTTTTATTTTATGTGTAAGTGCACTGTGCATGCAATGCCTGTGGAGGCCAGAAGAGGGTGTCTGAGCCCCTGGAACTGGAGTTATAGATGGTTGTTAGCCACCGTGTAGGTGCTGGGAATTGAACCCAGCTTCTCTGGAAGAGCAGCCTGTGCTCTCAAGCACTGAGCCATCTCTCCAGACCTGTATTTGACTACCCTAAATAACTCATGTAAGTGGACTCCTGCAGTAGTTTTTTTTTTCTTTTTTTACATATTTGGCTTATTTCACTTAGCAAAATGTCCTCCAAGTTCATCCATGTTGTTGTAAATGGTAGAATTTTCTTTAAAGTAGATAGCAATTCCTTCTCCATATTTTGACTACTGTGAATGATGCTTCACTAAACACAGGAGTGGACAACCTCTTCCATTGAGTCATTTGAAATGCATCACTCTTTCTTGGGATGCCTGTTTGACAGCTCTGCCCTTTAAAACACAGAGCTTTCTATGTTAGCTTTAGCTCACTCTAAGGACACACCTGAGACAATCAATTATAAAGAGAATTCATTTATGTTGGCTTCTAGTTTGGGAGGTTTCAGTCTAAGACTGGATGGATTCTTTGCCTTGATGACAACGCTGGGGATCATGTAGCAGGAAAACTGTTCACCTCTTGGTCAGGAAACAAAAGAGAGTGAGGAAGAGACTGGAACCCCTGAGTCCCCTTCAAAGTCATGCCCCCAGGGTTCTGAGGATCTCATTACAGTTTACCTTCTAAGGATTCCAACATCTCCCAATAGAGCCAGCTGCTCTGGAGGCTAAGCCTTAACATTTTGCTGGGCACTTACTATCTAAATGACATCACTTTCTCTTTTGTGCTTTCTGTGCTGGGATCAGCCTTGCTCTTATGCTCTCTTCTGTCTGAGGCCCCCTCCTGGATAAGGCCATTGCTTTCTTTTCTGGCACACTTGTGAACTCCCTGAGCTTGTTGATGCCTAATTTGGAGCCTTGAACTAGTGTTGCCCTCATGCCTTACAAGCTAAGTCCCTGCACTTCCAGACTTTAAAGTCCTACTACAGATAATGAGATCTGGGTCTGACTGGATGGACTGGGGCTGGAAGGTACAACCTGAAGTGTGGAACAGCACACAGGGAGAGAGAGATAGACCCCTAAATTTCAGATTCTTCTGTCGCTTTTTGTGCTGCACTGAGCTGGAGTCTCTGTTGGTAAGCTTTCCAAAGAAATCATTTAAAAAGTATTTGCATTTTATGTGTATGAGTGTATTGCCTGAATGTATGTAAGGGTACCTGTGTTGTGCAGTGCCCATGGAGGTCAGAAGAGGATGCTGGATCCCCTGGAACTTTTATTGTGGACTCTACTTTCTCGAGACCCCAAGCTATGATACTTCAGCTGCTCCCCGCTAGGCTTTGTCTATAACTTTTGTGATGCAATAGCAGGAGCCGTCTGAACTCATCTCTTCAACTATTCTTTTGGCTAGTGCCCCAGTACTCTCCATCTCTTCCGTAGTGCACACTCGCTCAGTGCTCATAGCACTGTGTTTCTACCTGAGGTGTATGCTTATCAAGAGATATCTCAGCAGTGAAGATCACACGCTGCTCTTCCAGAGGGCCTGAGTTCAGTTCCAAGCTTCCAAATTGGGTGGCTCACAACCACCTGTAGCTCCACTTCCGGGAAATCTTATGCCCTCTTTTGGCCTATGCAGGCAACTACACACACACACACACACACACACACACACACACACACACACATACAAAAATCTTAAAAAGAGTTGGTTCCAGTCATTCCAATTTTGTCTGCATGACTTTTCATTTTTATTTGTTGTTATAATTGTATAATGTAATTAAATGTTAGATCTATCAACAAATCTTGGATGGAAGGTAGAGGGTTGTTCATATGAAAATTAGTTGGAATAACTTGAATTGGAAGCAGTGCTTGACATGGTAAGATAATCCCAAGAGTTTGAGGGAGGATTATAATTATCTAGAAGGGTTCTGTCTTTACATGACTTTCCAAGATTATTTTTTTATGCTTTAAAGAAACTGAAACTAATGATGAATTGATATAGTATTGATGTAGTTTACATGGGAAAGAATGCACAGTATGCCAATCGGTGAACCAATAAATACAGGAAAGATCTTGAACCTTTGTCAAGTGATTAGCAGTTCTGGATGCTTTACAACTACTGACAGAGGACTTGGATGTAGGGGAAAGCCATGATACCCGGGTACCAGGCCTCAGAAGGCAGAAGTTGATTGGCCAATCTGCTGCTGGAGTTCAAGGCCAGCCTGGTCTACATAGTGAATTCCAGGATAGCTGGGGCTATAGGGAGACCCTGTCTCAAAAAGACCCCCCAAAAAATTCACCGTGGAGTTAACACGGAACAACAGGTACAGCTGAGGTATTTTCTAAACAGGCACATACAGCATCACAGCACAAGAGCTGTCAGAATCTACAACGTCTAAGCATACCCACTCACAGAGGCTGACTGTAGCCATGCAGGTGGATTTCCAAAGTTTGACTTTTTATAATGGCTAAAGAAAGGTGCCCAGAATTGAAGAGATATAAATGGTTTATTTTTATAGGGTAAGTACATTTCTCAAAACCCAGCATCTACATTATTTTAGAAATTGACTGATTTTCTCCATGAAATAACTATTCTGTTAAGAGACACTTGGAGATATCTGCGAAGCCTGTGCTTGCTTTTTTGGTGTTTTTCAAATTTTGGCTTTTGGCTCTTGGTGGTCCATAGAAAAAATTTCTTGAATTGGAAAAAAGGGAATTTTAGAAATGTAATGAAAAAGAAAAAATCAGAATAAAAAACATCAGTATGCTTTATTGGTTTTAAAGTAGCTCATTAAAATTATTTTATTGTACATATGTGTGTATGTGTGTACATGTATGAATATGTGATACTTGATTTCTAGCTTCAGTGAAAAATTTTCCTTGTTTTGATTTCTGGCAAAAAAACTCTGAGGGCTTTTCATCTAAAATAATGCTTTCTCAGGTTTGGTTATGAATAATGTAAGAAACTTATTTAAATAAGTGCCAGGTTTTTATAACAGAATGCAATTTTCTTGTTCCAAGTTATGGATCAAAGGGCTATAATATATTTTAAAAATAAAACTTGAGTTTATTCCAGTGAAAATAGACAAGGACATGGACACTCTATATTCTCATTATTAGCAGTAAAAGACTTTCTTCTTTATCATGTAGTATTTCATGGAGAGTAAAATTCCTGGCTCTCATTTTACCACATCTTAGAGAAAGGACCATGTTGCCTGAGCTTGACAGCACTGGAAAATTTTGAATTATAAGACCATAATTATTAGCATGGTTTAGTAACGGATCCCGCACAAATAGGAGTTTCCAGTGACTTACAGAAAGATGGTATCAAATGATGCTTTAAGTGCTCCTTATTGCAGAGTATGCCTAGTATCAGGGAAGGAGTTATTCAAATCACGAAAGAAACAGATAAATCATAAAACACAGGGATGGGGCATGGAAGTACCATGTTAAGTCTAGAGCTCAAGTTCATTTCAGAAGCCAAGCTGCCCTGGGAAGTTATTTAATTGAATCAGTAACCAACTCTGTTGGCACAGAAAAATTGTACATGGGACAAAAGTCTGCTTCAAGAAATGTATTTCCTGAACATCTTTCAGATTACTGGTTTGATGGAATGAATATTGATGTGTTTTAAAGTAAAATATTTAAGGCTTATATGCATCTTTTTATGATTCTCCACTTTAAGCAACTTTCACTTCACATGAATTGTGATCTTGGTGGATTGGAGAAGAGGATTTCTCTTATCTCTATAATGGGCTCCTTTGTGTCTCATTCTGGAGCCTCGTGCTTGGGAAGAAGATTTAGTTTCTGGATTCAGACCTCCTTGGTGGGATCCTTGCTTTGGAAAGATGTATGAAACCAGAAACCTTGAAACTGAACTTCATTCTCCTGATCCTAGTGGCTTTTCCCTTCAAAGATGGGGGCTGGGAGATCCCCAGTTGCACTGAGTTAAAACACAGATGAAGCCTTGAGCATAGATCAGACCCATGGTGACACAGTAAATGATAGTTTTCCCCACCAAGAGCCACTAAATCAGTCATAAATGTAATCGATATGATCTTTTAAACTTTCAAAATATTTTTCTAGCATATGTTTCAGTTTGCCTAGCATGGGCTAAAAAAAAAAAAAATCATTGTCAATGTTCCCAGAATCTTTAGAAATTTTCTCAGGCTAGTAAGAGTTAAATGTAATAACATTAGCTTATGTTTTGATGCACCTTACAGCTTTTACATTTAATAAGTGTGGCATCATTTTCCCAGTTCCAAGCCTAGCTCAGAGTTACTCAGAGAGTTTAATTTTCTCATTCAAGGTCACCGAGCTCCTAATGAGGAAAGGGGACTGATCCCCACTTTCCTAACACTGAGCCTAGTTCTTTATGACGTCTGTTTTCATGTGCACAGTTTTCACGGACCCCTTGTGTGATCCAACATCTCACCACCTGGAAAAGCAGCTGTCCTTAAGAACTGGAAAACGGGTCCAACTTGCAGAATCTCATTATCACTTCTGAGGCATTACCCTGACTGCATTTTAAATTGTATAATTTTTCTGGATGTGGATCTGAGGTTGATGCTGGCTATTGGCAAGTCCTGAATTTCATTTAGGTGGACTTTTCCTCTCAATATGACTCAACCCATATGAAAAGACTAGGAAAAAAAGATTCTTGAGATAAAAGGCATATAGAGACTCTTCTGATATTTGATTTATAAAATAATAGCAATGATTCAGATAAGCTCAGTATGTAATTCCTCAAGACCCAAGTACCCATGTCATCTGATCCTCTTGATTGGTCTCTGTTCACTTTCTCCATTAAGCCGTGCAGCTATTTATAGTCACAGCTGAAATGAATCACTAGACTTCTCCATATATGTTATCTCTCTCCCTGTGTATTTATAGAGACATTACCTTTTATTGTACAGCTTTGACAACATGAAATATTTACTCCTGTTTTCAATGATGTGGATATGTTACAATGATATTTGTCTATAACTTGTTCCCCAATAGTGAGGCTACAGACCACACTAATGAACAGCTGTTCACAGAACAGCTACAAACGTTATTTTTTTTCAAACATTATTTTTTAAGGGTTGTTTCTGATAAGCACTTTCTCACATGCTATCTTTCCAACTGAACAACACAATTTTTCCTGCATTGAAACAATCCACTTATTATGCTAAAACAAATCTCACTCTAAAAATCATATAACCAGATGTATTCTTCAACTTACAAAAGATTTAAGGTTGGGGCTATTTTATTGTTTATGATCTAATAATCTTAAAAATACTTTTAAATACATGACTAAGTCTTGTAATTTCACAGCATTTGGAGCAATGAATCAGTGCTTTAAGACAGGCATTCCTAAAACATGGTTCAAGTTTCTATCGAATTTGAACAAAGTCATGTATATCCATATATATTAAACACACATACAAAGACACACACACACACACACACACACACACACACACACACACATGTGAATCTCAGTAGCTTAGTCAACCAGTGTGAAATTTGCAAATCTAATGGTTGGTACTGTTGTCTTAACAGATATTTTTTAATCAAACCTAAGTTTTCTATGCTGCTGGCTAGAACCCAATCATTCCACATTTTTCTGCATTATTTGTTTCCTGAATTTTCTTAGATTTAAAAATGATAACTTTATTCTACCATTTTTCTGGCCCCATTTTCACTATTTTTAAAAAATGTCTTTATTTTCATTTTATGTAAATCAGTGTTAATACCTGCATGTATATAAGTGCACCTGTGTCGAGCAATGCCCTCAGAAGACAGAAGAGGGTGTTGGATGCCCTGGAACTGGAGTTACAGTTGGTTGTTAGCCGCCATGTGGATGCTGGGATTCAAACCTGCTACTGCTCTTAATTGCTGAGCCATCTTTCCAACCCCCCATTTTCACTCTTAAAAGACTCACAGTTCCATCCCCAAGCAACTTGCTAGCATCTTCCTAGACTTTATGCTTTGGGGAGAACAGTAAACAGATTCAATGAACTGTTAAATCCCCCTCCCCTTTATTGTACAGCTTTGACAATAAACCTCTCTCATCTCTTAGCTACTGCTCTTAATTGCTGAGCCATCTTTCCAACCCCCCATTTTCACTCTTAAAAGACTCACAATTCCATCCCCAAGCAACTTGCTAGCATCTTCCTAGACTTTATGCTTTGGGGAGAACAGTAAACAGATTCAATGAACTGTTAAATCCCCCTCCCCTTTATTGTACAGCTTTGACAATAAACCTCTCTCATCTCTGTCTCTATTTCTCTCTCTCTCTCTCTCTCTCTCTCTCTCTCTCTCTCGCTCTCTCTCTCTCAATTGACCCTAAGCCTTCATACGTGCCAGGCAAGCACTTTATCACAAAACTATATCCCCAACCATCTTTTTACTTTGTTTTGAGACAAGGTCTCATAAAGTTGTCCAGGTGGGGTTTGAACTCACTCTGTAGATCAGGTAGGCTTGAACTTGCCATCTTATTTCTTCAGCCTCCTGAGTAACTAGGATTACAGGCCTGAATCATTTGGCCCTGCTATGCTAAGTTTGTTTTGGAAAATGTGTTTCCTATTGTTTTGTGGGGTTTTGTTTCTTTTTGGATACTCATGTATCCCAGGCGGACTTTGAATGCACTATGTAGCCGAGCCTGGCCTTGAACTCCTGCTGCTTCTGCTCTATTGGGTTTACTTACAGAACAGTGGGTAAGGGTTTACTTTGAGCCTGGCCTTGAACTCCTGCTTCTGCTCTATTGGGTTTACTTACAGAACAGTGGGTAAGGGTTTACTTACAGGAGTGTGGGCGCTCCCCGCCTAAGGCCTCACTGGAAAGTCTTCACCCAAGCATGGATGATGGCTTCCCCAGAGCTACATAAAATGGTGAGAGAGGTCAGCCTCTGGGCTTCCTTGGCCTATATGCCCTTAGTCCCCACGCCCCCAGACCACAGGCAATGAGGACCACTGGTTGGTTGGGAGGTGTGCCTAGATTCAGTAGACGGTCCCATGACTTTTCCTGCCCCTCCTTCCTTATGGGGCTTGACAGTCAACAAACTCAGTTGTGATCATTCTAGGCAAGCGGGTACAAGCAAGCTTGGGAAGATGGCGTCTGCCATTGTCTATTGCAGGACAGTCAGAGCAACAGCTGGGATTACAGGTGTGCAAGGTCTGGCTCATGCAATGGTTTTAAAGGTATTTGGGGATTCTTCCTGGCTCTGTCATATTTACCCTTGGTTATCAGATCCGATGTCATTCTCCGGACTCACTATGAGGATGAAATAAAATGAATGTGGAAATGCCCAATTTGCCTCTTCAGTTGCAATGAACATCAGTTTCCTAGCCCCGTTCTATGACATCTGAAAGGAGGGATATTATATGCAGATTTAAGGGTGGGAGAAAATGGAAGGGCTTCTAGTAGAGGGTGTCACAAGGATAGGGCTGAAAACCATTTGTGTTTGAAAAGCAAGAGACATGGGACACAACTGTTTGCCCGGGTAACTCACGGTTTTTCTTTTCTTTCTTTTTTTTTAAACTTAAAAAAACTTTATTGAGAATTTCATACATGGATAGAAGGTGTTTTGATCAAATCCATGCCCGCTCCCTCCCCTCTAACTGCTCCCATATCTCCATTAGGCTTTTCTTTCTGCTCTTGTTCTTTGCTTTAATGATGCATAAAAATAATTATTGGCAGGGAAAGCTTTTATAACATGCTTCTTAGTGACAAATGCAGGTTACAGAGCAGTAAAAGCCAAAGGAAGCCATTTTGGCAGAGAGTATATATGTATGTTATACATACATGTTTGTTTCTATTATATATGTATGCGTGAAGTATGAAGTGAATTTTAATAATATTCAGTGTCAGGTTGTAATATCATAATGGCATCTAAAAATGCTCATTGGATTAAAAATTAAGTAAATAACTTGCATTTGCTAATTTATCTCAAATGAACATACTGCATTTACCCAATAAAAGAGTGGAGAAAAGTGTTTGCATTCCTAAATAGTCTTTAAACACACAACAGCTCTTTTCTTGTATTGTCAGTGATTGAATATTGGGCAGTTTCCAGTTTCCCTTCTCATAAAAATTGCTGTCCTTAATCAAGTAAGGTTTTGTTTATTTTCTTCTTAAAACCAACTTAAGGGTCTAACAATGGAGGAATGGATAAAGAAAATGTGGTATGTATACACACTGGAATTGAGTTCAGCTGTGAGGAGGACTGAAGCCATGCAGTGTGGAGGAAATGCATGTAAACGTAGATGATCATACTAAGTTCATCAAGCCATTCTCAAAAAGACAAATATTGTATGTTTTCTCTCATCTGTGGTTCCTAGATTTTATATACATATATAAAATCATGTATGTATATGTGACATGAAGGTAAAAGCAGAGCTCTCTGGGGGACAAAGAGACTAATGGGGATGAGGAGGAAAGGGAAGGCAGCGAGCGTGTGCAGTATGTACTCACACGAAACTTCAATAAGAAGAGGAAAATCTGTGATCACCTGAGTGGCCGCACCGGGCTGTTTTTAAATTTGCGTTTGTTTTATCTTCTGAAAGAAGAAGAGAACATTTACCTTTCCTCTTTTATGCCACTTTTTATAAAATGTTGTCTAATTTCAAGGATTTGGGAGATATTCATGCCAAATTGTAAATGTTACGGAAGCATTTCAAGATGATGCCCATCCTTAAGAGACCACTTGACAAAAACTCAAGGTGAAATGCCCCCACACCAAACACTCTTTAAAGTAGAAGGCATTTTACGTTTTCTCACCTGGTCATTAAAACAGAACCAAACTGAACTGAAAAGAGTATTTCTTTTCTGCACAATCATTTTGCCAAACACATTCCTTTATATTAAAAATGAAAAGACCTTAAAACACCCTAACAGAGAGCTAAGCCTTAGAGTGCAAGTTTACATGCAGGGCTGGAGATATTCATTAAAATTGTAATTAGACTCACGATTAAATTCATTCACAGTAGAAACTTCGCTTGTAAGTGTTGCTACAGGAAGAAACCTCCAGTCTGAAAATTAGTTCAGCAGTCTGAGCGATTTTAATTATGCAGACTTGATTATCACTCGAGAAGGGAACCTTTATTGCAGCAACAGAATGAAGATCCTTTTTCTCCTTCTTTTTGGTTTCCTGAGCTAATATGAGGTACATATTTTGATAACCAAATGTTTCTCTAGGCAAAGAAGATGTGAAGAAATCTGCACAAATTGTTACAGCTAGAGAACAGAAGTTATTAAACTGTCCTCCCATAGATAATGCAGAGGCCTGTGGTGTTTTTGATGTAGGCAGATCACTATCATTTGGGGAAAGGGAAAAGGGTCAAAATGGAAGCTTTTAAACACCTTTTATGCTTGTGAGATGTCTTTCGCATCGGGGGTTCCTTTCTCTGGGTTCTCTTTAATCACTATTTTTGTTCTATGGATACAGAAGTTGGAATTAGATAAGTTAATGAACAGGACTAAAGGACTTGACTGAGCCCCAAAGCCTGTCTGTTATCACTCTGTTACTAGGAGGAACAATTCTTAGTTACTTTTTCCTTGCTATGATAAAATACCTGGACATAAACAACCTAAGGGAGACAGTGTTTACTGTGGCTTACAGTTCCAGAGGGATAAGATCCATCATGGTGGGGAACTCAAGGCAGCAGCTTTACACCCAAATTCAAGAAACACAGAACACACAGTAATGTGGTGCCAGGCTATAAAGTCTCCATGCCCTCTATAGTGATCTATTTTCTCCAGCGAGGCGCCATCTTCTAGAGGTTCAACCTTCCCACACAGCATCGCAAAGCTGGGGACCAAGCATTCAAACACATGAACCTATAAGGGATATTTCACATTCACAGCACAATAAAATCCCAAGGGGGATTTTTGAATTTATCACCCTCCTTCAAGTTCATACTCTGATAAACTGTGCACCTTCGCTAACACAGTTAAATATCATCATGGAGATGTTTCCACCCGGCCCTCCCTCTAACCAGCAAGTCTGACTGAGGCTGAGGGGGCATGGTCCATGCTACTGATCTTGGATTTCTGACAGCACTGGAAGCTTCCCCAGATCTTTCTCCACCTTCCCTTTGGTCACAGGCTCAGAGGAGGACTGCACAGAGCCTGCTACAGAGGAGAAAAGCCCGACATGTCAGCAGATTTCTGCTAATAGGTCACCTGCCTGCTAGCTGGGAGATTTGGGCCAAGTTAATTTTGTCTGTCTGAGATATTTCTCCTTTGTATGATAAGAGGAAGGTGAACTTGGAGGGTCCCACAGCAGTGCTACCCCAGGAGCCCTCGACAGCATTCCTGGACAAGGAGTCCTTGGAACCCGCATGCTTTCTCCCAAAGCCACCAGGAGATGGCTCATTCTTTTAGGAATATGTGAAAGAAAATTCCAAGAAAGAACTCCTGCACCTCGGACTGAACTTCCTGCAAGGCTCACCAACTGATTAGCACTCTGGAGACTGTGGAGAGTCTGGAATGTTACAGATCCAGAGCCTATTCACAGCTTGTCTAGGGATATCTTTAACCCCATAAATAGTCAAACATTGCCTACCTCTGTTTCCGAATTAACATTCTTGTGGACTAATAAAATGTATTAACTTAGCAGACCATCAGGTCTCACCAATCAAAAAGCTAAGAATGTCATCAGATAACATCTGAGACCTATAGTAGAAACCCTCTCACTTTGCTACAACCTGCCTCCTGAATGTATCCACCAATGTATTTGAAAGGTGTCTTGATTTATGAATTTTCTTTGTTCTTTTACTATAAAAATGTAATGTAATGGTTACCATGCTGAAACGTGGAATTTGGGGTAATCTGAACCTGTGTTCCCGGGCCATGGTCACTTACATTTGGCTCCAGAATAAACTATCTCTTATCCCCTTTGAGGTGAGTATTATGCTTTCGCATTGCTAAATAGTTATGAAAACTATCAAATGGCAGAGAACATTGTAAAATGTTCTCAGTCATCCTGTGCTATTATGTAGACACAGTTGTTTGTGTTTTACTGTACTGGTTGCATTTGTGTGTGTGTGTGTGTATGTGTGTGCTGAAATTGAAAGTAAATTATAGTTAGGACATTTTATCCATAAATACTTCAGTACAAATCTCTAAAAAGTAAAGGCCATCTTCCTACATAAAAGTTATATAATATTTAGCCTTTTCACAATGAATAATAATTACTTCCAATCATCAAATAATGTTTCCTGCTTTTCTTCCCTAAATTGCCTCCGAAATGTTAAAATGGATTCACCTAAGCTGGAATTCAACCCTAGTCGTAGCTGGTTGTCGTGAGTCTTTTATCTCATTTAATCTAGTTCAGTTTCCTTCCATTTTATTTTTTTTCATCATGCTGACTTGTTGGAGATTTTGGAGAAACTGGGCTACTTGTCTTCCAGAAACTTCCTCCTTCTGAATTGTTTGAATGCTTCCTCATGGTGATATTTTTCTAGTTGTAACTCCTGTATGACTTGAAAATTGGATAGAAATGCCTAAGTAGATCCAACACAAGCATTTGGCAAAACCAATTCCTGAGAAATGCTCAGCGTTCATCCACAGTCACTTAGGAAGTAGGTAAGGCAGCAGCGGCTTGACCCAGCCCTGAAGTTCACAATCCCCTGACCAGCACTGTCACCATGGAAACAGTGAACTCTCTACCAGCCTTTGTCTATGGCTCTTGACACTGGTGCTTACTGCTTCATCAATTATTTCCTCAGCAGCTACAAATGATGCTGATTCTGTATTTCTTTTTCTATTGACTGACATTTTCAATATAGGAGAAACTTTCTGAGCACCTACCTTGATGGAGGCACCATCTCTACAATTTGGTTTCTTAATTTCTTGTACTTAGTCTTTCACCAGGTTTGTTCTTATATCAGACTTCATATGAACTGGAGAAAAATGTTTCTTAGTATTAATAAATTGAGGACCCCTCATCCAATAAGCTGTGGCTTCTAAGGAAAACAGAGGTAGGCTAGATAATAAAAAGTTGATTTTTTTTCTGTTGTTGTTCTTGAAAGAATCTCAGTAGGATACAGGCAGTGAGATGCCTCCAGAATATTTTGGAAGTATTCACTTTACAAGAAGGCTTCCACATATTATATTCCCTTAGGACAACTTCCTTCATTCGATTGAACCCTGAATCTCCACTGTGTTGCTACAGGTGTGCTAGCAACATTCTTGGGAGACATGGGTCAAGTAGGCTTATTGCAACTTTGCTACTAATTGGAAGACACCCTCATGTCTCCTTTTGAGTGGTGACTATCGTGCTGCATTCTACAGGCAACCTCCAAATGATGTCACATTTTATAGACAACTAGGATTTGGGTGTTTAGTTCACGATGACATAAATTCCAGCATGTTAGAGCTTCTTTGTGGCACTTAGCTGAGAAAGTAAAAAGCCCTCTCAGGTGGCAGGTTTGCAGAATGCCAGACCATTGGATGGTCTCACTTAGTTGATGTGTATGAATAAGATGCCAGGCTATTGGATGGTCTCAGCTGATGTGTCTGAACAAGATGCCAGTCCATTGGATGGTCTCACTCAGCTGTTGTGTATGAACAAGAAATGAATAGGGGCACTAATATATGGGGTATTTGGACTTCAGTCCTCCAAGTCCTACATAGAGAGATCAAATTGAACCCTCAGATGAGATGATGCCCCCTAACCATCAGAACTAAAAGAAAAAGGCTGCACTTCGATAAAACTAGTGTTCTTTTGGGGTACACTATGCAAGTTACACTTAGTAAGGGCTAAAGACGAAATAACTTGCAGTTAGACCAACCTGGGGTTCTAACTCTAACCTCTAAGAACTGGTTAAGTTTAGTAATCTTTCCAAAGCTTCATTTGTTTTAGCTGTAGTCTCCTTGAGCAAAAGTTGGAATCCAGAGATGTCTTTGTGTACCTGATGAATTCATAGCCTTGTCACATGACTTGAGGGACACTGGCTCAAGGTAAAGAAAGGCAGAGATTTCTGCAAATGTCTAGTGAGAGGAGTGGAAAGATAAGGTCTGAAGGGAGTCTGTGTTGGATGATGGTCTTTAAGCTCAGCATTAAGATTGTGTCTAATTTAACTAGAAACTAAAGGAGATTATTTCATAGTAACCTTGAAGGTTTACTTTGGGTACTGAGAATTTAAAATGGGAAGCATGCTGGGTGGAATTCTAGGATGTTTCTTTTACCTCTGCATGGACCTCAAGCATGACTGTGGTGTGTCAATGATGCCAGAAAAGAAGATCCAGCCTAGTGATTTAAGAGATGATCAATCTGGGAGCTGCAGGGTTGAAGCACGTGGCAGAAATGCCTTTTTCCCCCCAGTATGAAATAACAGAGGGGGCTGAAATGAAGTGGTGCCATTAAGGATTGTCATGGAATGCCCAGAGTTTGAGGAGGACTGGGAGCTCTAATGAAATAACTTCAGGGTCTTAGAGCTCCTGTAGAAGGGGTGTGGAAGGACCTGCAAAATTTTTACAATAAGAATTAATATTGGTCTGAGTCAGTTTACATTTACAGGCTGGTATAATATTTTTGTGAGTGATTGATTTACAGAACTTTGGATTGCTGAAAAAAATGACTTCGAAAATTAATTAAATTAAGAAGAGAGTTTAACACAATCCTTTGCACAAAGCAGTTTTATAATCATCAGCTCTTTCATGTTTTGTTTTTATCCTCATTTCTATGGAGATATATGAGGTCTTGCTTTGAGGTCTAACTCTGGGTAAGTATTGCCACGGCTATACTCATTGGCTTACTTATTTTGCCAAGCTTTCTATACAAGAAAACATTTTTATAGCCCTTTGAATCCTTTCCACTGTTCTTAGAAACAATGACAATAGCAACTAGACAGGGGTGGCCTTCCATTACAGCCCCACAACTAAATAGAATTGATTTTGAAAAAAATATTCCCCAGTTTAAAGTGGTAAATCTCCTTCTATGTTCTTGTTAAAGTTCAGATATCCAACCTACATGACTTTCTTTTCCAGTTATATGCAAGAAGAGAAAGTTGTTTGGAAACACTCATGGTCTCTTTGTCCTGCTGTTGACAAACGGCTCAGAGGAAAAAAAATAATATACCGTTGATGAAAATGAACATGAAAAGTCTTTAAGATATGCAAAGCTAAGTTTATAATTTAGTACAGGGTTTTTTTTTTAGCCTGAAAAATCACATCTGTTATTTTTTTAGTGACAGGCTGATCCTGGAATGGGATAATTCTTTCCACACATCTTCCAGAGGACTTTGAAGCTTTTAGAAAGAAGTGCCCTTGGTGATACAGTCAGGCAGAATTTTCCAGTGGATATTAATTATGGGAGAGGATAATTTTTTATGGATTTGAACCGTGTCTTTTGGCTTAGATCAGATAGAGTCCACTGAAAACACATTGCAATATAGTTTTGGAATGCTAGTAAAAGCTCTCTATTTGGATCTTTCTATCTTTGACATGAACTTTGCCCATGGACACTTGGGTGTCCTTCCCACTCTCCATCAGCGGGACTCTTGCTGTCCTTTGAATGCATATCACACTCCCATGCCCATTTCTGATACAATTAACCACCCATTTTCCCTGCTGGTTCTGTATTCCACATCTACTTTTCAGGCAGCTAACAGGCATACTGTGGGTTTTTTTTTCCCTTAATGCCTGGTCTTTTCTACCACTTTATTACTAGAGCCCAGCTCATATCCTACCTCCAGCTCACATCCTATCTCCAGAGTAATATCAGATACATAACCAAATCTCAGGCTTGGAAAGCAAATGTTTGGTCATTTTTGTAAACAAAAGAGTGAGTCAGGTAACATCTGAGCCACACTTTCATTTCTTCGAGACTGTTGCAGGACTGGTTCGGGGTCATAGACAGTGAGCTTGTGGTCACCAGATACCAAACTTTAAAAGTCCTACACAAATTAAAAAATACCACACTTTGTGGAACACTAATTTCTAGGATGTCAACAGTTGTTTGAAGAGACAAATAAGTTGCATCTGCATAGCAGTTGGTCAGGCCTCATTGACTTTCTTAAGTTCCAAGAATGAACTATAATAAGCAATATTTTCTTAACACATCTGCCCATGGAATTCATTTTTCCTCTACTGTCTTAGGGAACAAACTTCTGAAAACACAATTATGATAGGCAAAATAATGGCACCTCAGAGATGTCTAACGCCTAATTCCTAGAATTTATGTATGTGCCCTGCTGCATGACAAAGAAAAATTCAAGTGGCAGGTGAAATTGAAGTTATGAATCAGCTTACCTTTAAATAAAAATGATCCGCATGAGTCCAGTTTCATTAGGTCTTTAAGTGTAGAAGGAAGCAGCAGAAGAGGTAGAGTCAGTGTGGGAACGACCATACCTGCCTTTGCTGCTTTTCTGTGGAGGAGGAACCCACAAGCCAAGCAGTTCAGGCAACCTTTAGATGGTGGGAAAAACTAGAAAAACAACTCCGTCCTAGAGCTTCAAGAAAGGCATTTAGCTCTGAGACCATCTTGGTTTTACCCAGACCTCCAGAAGAGGAAGATAATATGTCTGTGTTCTTTCAAACTACTAAGTTTTTGGTCATTTGTTGTGACAGCAAAAGAAAATTAGCACAACAGTTATAATGCCACAAGCTGCATGTTTGCTCTTCTCACTTACGCCTGAGCGTTATTTATACTCATGATTATAGTGTCTGTATTCATGTCTTTATGATTCTTTTAACTGATGCAAACCAATCCCTGACATCCACATTTTATTCCATTTTATAGACATAAGAGGCAAAGTTCTATAAAATTTCATTTTTATGTATGACAAAGGACTCATTAGTCACTCTGACATATGAAGGGTTACAAAAGTTTGTTTTTTGTCAACTATAAACGGCAATGTTTTAGCTTACTGAAACTTGAACTCATTATTTTATCTAACAGTCTGGGCACAAAATCAAAAGTTCTTTAAATGAAAGAAGTTATGTAAATAATTGAATTTCTTGTAATTTGGAGGGACCATATTTTTCCATCCAGAGTAACAGTATTGTCTTAAATTGGATATGGTTTTCAGTTACTGCTATGATTGACAGCTAAAATGGTAAGTTACTATAAGTTTAGAGATCCTAATTTAGTTTCCTGAGGATTATTTGGCATCCCCAGATTGTACAGCCATATGCATTTCTATCAAGAATATTCTTGAACCTCAGCTTTCTAGGAATTCTATATTGGCATGTAGTAAATGTTCAAAGCTTTGTTAATATGATGAATACATTTGCTAAGTGATTATGAATTTTGTCATATTTAATCAAAAACTATTTACAAATGAGAATTCTAAGCTTTAGAAAGTTTCAGTTATATACTATTTCTAAGAGTTGGGTTGGAGATGAAAAGAGAGAAACTCAGCTAGTTCCTCACTATAATACCAAATGAATCGGGAAATCTCTGTGTTGCTGATGATTTTGTTTTTGATTGTAAAGTAGTATTTCACAGGTGTTCTAGTTCACTTTTCTGCTGTGATAAACACTATGACCAAAAGAAACTTGGGGAGGAAAGGGTTTATTTCAGCTTAATACTTCAGGTCACAGTCTGTCACTGAGGGAAGTCCTGAAGGAATTCAAGCAGGAATTCAAGAAGAAACAGTGGAGGAAGGCTGCTTACTGGCTCACTACTCCCTGGCTTGTGTTCATCTGGCTTTCTTAAATAGTCCAGGCCTACCTGCTAAGGGCTGGTGTTGCCCACAGTGGGCTGGGCATTCCTCTCACATCACTCATCAATCAAGACAATGTCTCACAGGCATGGTCATAGGCCAGTTTCATCTGGGTAATCCTTCATTGAGACCTCCTCAGATGACTTTACGCTGTGTCAAGTTGACAGCTGAATTTAACTGGGACAGTGGGGTAAGAGAGATTTTGAGTTTTGCCTAATTGCATTATGAGGAAAAATACTTGAGTTCCACACATGTAGTGTTTCCTGTATTTCACATGTGTTAGAGTCATTTTGCCATCCCGGAAGCAGGAGTATATTAGATAGCTGCTATATGTTGGCATTAATGCTATCTGCTGAGGAAGGCATCAGATTTATGATCATTGATCAGAATGTCTATATATTGGGACTGACAGAAACAAGTCTATTTAAACTTGTCGCCCCAGTTTGATTATTTACGATTGGCCTCATTTCATGATCTCAAATGAGTTCTCTTTTGAATGATAAATTATTGGTTCATCTTACCTGTGGTAGACCCTCAAGAGATTTGCACATTCATTGGTAAGAGAGATTAATAGCAGTACTCATAAATCTCTGTCTTTTGTTATGATGGTTAATCTCTTTTTGGGTGATGGTTAGAGAGTTTAGTGGTGATACTCACAAGTCTAGGTTATGTGTTCTCAGGTTTGCCAGTTCTACCCGTTATTTTTTTCTTATATAGTTGTCTGTACTATCCTCTTATGATCATGGTTAATGTTAATTACCAGCTCGATTGGACTGAAAAAGACTTTGGAGGTTAGTAAAGTTCTGAGGGTGTGTGAAGGTATTTCCAGAAACCCTTAGAGCAGGAAGGCTCTGACGTAATGAATGCATTAATCCCTTAACTGATTCCTCATACGATGGCATTGTTGGGAGGTGGTGAGAGATGGGAGGGGAGTCATAGTTGGGGGCAGTAGGTCACAGGGACTTTCCTGTGGGCTACGTCTTGCCCTGGGATATTTTTGTACTTCTTTTTTCTGCCTCCTGCATGCCATGATGTGAGCTGCTTTTCCACACCCTCCTGCCATGAGGGATTGAAAGCTCCAAAATCATGAACCAAAATAAATTTTTCTTCAAGTTACTTTTTGTCACATACTTGGTCACAGCAACGTAAAACTAATTAGTACATGTAGTCAGTTTCTGTTATGGTTCCCAATGACCCCTGTCTTTGGGTATTCATGATCCTGTGTAATTTTTTCCCTTTTGAATGGGGTTAGACCTAGTATTTTTCTTCTAATGAGTGGAACTTGTAAAAAACTATGGACTTTTGCTTCTGAGATTAGGATATTTGTATACCCTAAAACATTGGTGGCCTTTGGAATGTTGAATCTTCTTGTATTCTAGGAACAAATTTCCTTTGGTTATAGTGGTTAGTCCTTTTAATAGATTATTGATTCTACTTTTTACCATTTTATTGAGAGGTTTTGTATCAATCAATATTCATGATAAGGTTGGTCTATGGGTCACTTTTCTTGTTGGATCCTTGCCTTAAATAGCAGGGTAATATTGACCTATAAGAAGAGTTTAGAGGTGTTCCCTCCTCTTCAATTTTCTGGGAGTGTTTGAAGAAGATCAACAGTAATTCTTTTTTAATTGTTTGATAGAATTCACCAGTGAGAGAATCCTGTCCTTGGCTTTTTTTTTTTTTCTGGGAAATATTTGAATGCTGATTGAATCTTCTTACTAGTTTTCAGACTGTCTGAATTTTTTATTTCTTCCTGATTTCATCTAGCTTATGTGTTCTCAGGCTTGCCACCTACCCAAGTTATTTATTTTTTTCTTATATAGTTGTCTGTACTATGCTTTTATGATCTTTTTTGTTTGTTTATTTTGCAACATGGGAGACTGAACCCGAGACCTCACACAAGCTACACAAGGCTTCTGTCACTGAGTTATGCCTTCTGGCCCTTAGAGTCCTTTTTTCCCTGTTAATCAAGATACAGCTTGTTAATTTATTAGTCTTTTGAAGCACTGTCTTTGTTGGTTTTTCTGTTTTCTCTAGCGTGTCTATGTTCGCTCCAATCTTTTTTACCTTCTTCTTGCTAGTTTTACCTTTGATTCACTCTGTATTTTTCTAATTCCTTAAAGCATAAAGTTAGATTGCTGAGTTTAGAGATTTCTCCTTTCCTTTTTAAAACTTTTATTTTTAAATTTAATTATTTTATGCATGTGAGTGGTTTTTGTGCATGTATGTGAGTGCACCATGTGTGTGCAATGCCCGTGGAGATCAGGTAATGGTGTCAGATCCCCTAGAACTGGAGTTACAGGCAGTTGTTAACCATGATGTGGGTCCTAGGAACCCAACTTGCATCCTCTGCAAGAGCAACCAGTGCTTTTAACTGCTGAGCCATCTCTCCAGTCCATTTTATTTTATTTATGAAACAAGGTGTCATTACATAGCTCTGGCCAGCTTGACTTTGCCTTTGAGTTCTTGTATGTGCTGCCACAATCTGCTTGTTTCTTCCTTTTTAAATGTACATATCTAAACTATAAATTTCAGTCTTAGCTTGTTTTGGGTGTCCCTACATTTATTTATTGGGGGGTGGGGTGTGTGTGCACACATACCAGGGTGCCTCAGGTCAGAAGGTATTTGCAGGCTCTCTCCTTCCATCATATGGGTCCCAGGGATCAAACCCAGGTCTTCAGGCATAGTAGTGAGTACCTCTACCCATTGAGCCATCTCACTGGCCCAGGAGTCCTGCTTATATTTGCTAAATCTGAAAACTTAAGCTGTAAACGATCACAACTTCTGTCTTGTTTGGACTTACTCTCTTGCCTTCTCATGGCCCTCAGATGAATTCAGCTGTGATACTATGAGCTGCACATTAGATGTTAAACAAGGACCCAGGGAGGTCTCACTCCAGCAGCTCATGAGGAACATTCAGGCTCCCATCAACAAGCACTTGAAAGAACTTAAAAGTGGATCGATTCCTAGTTGATGTTTGAGATGACCAAAGGCCTGGCCCACACCCTGACTGACTCCTCATAAGCGGTCAGCACCAGAGGACCCTGCTGAATTGAGGCTGGATTCCTGATTCTTGGATCTTAAATTTCCCACCAAGAGGGCCTATGTTGAAGGCCTGATCCCCACTGCAACAGAATTAAGGGGTGGGGTCTTTGGGAGATGATTAGCTCATGAGAGTCCTGACCTCACAAATTTATTAATCCTTTGATGTGTTTGTAGCTTAACTGAATCTGGAGGAAGGCCTTTGTTATGAAATTGAACTTTCTCTGTTTTCTGGCAGCCACGAGGTTAAGAAGCTTGGCTCTATCATGAAGTCTACACCGTGGGTGGCCCATAAACAAAAGACCATGATGACCCTATAGTCTGAAGCCTCTGAACCATCACAACAAAATAAATCCTTATTGCTTTAATTGGTTTCTCCAGTGTTTAGCCTTAGTAATGGAAAACTGAGTATCACACTATGAAGTAGTAATACTAAGTATGTTAAGCTTCTAAATTTTTAGATAATTTGTTAGGCAGCACTGGATAACTGACACACTGTCTTAACATTTTCCTTAGGTATAATACTAGTAGACTATATGATTTTACTTCTGTATAGATCTTTCATAACCTTGAAAATAGTAACCTGAGCATGTATCTGACACATGAATCACTCAAGAACATGAATTAGAGAGTGTGGCTAAAATCAAATTATTTAAGTGGTAGACTAGATACAATAAAAATGTCTTGTGAGTAGGCATTTTGTTGGTAATAAAATGAATAACTGAAATATCTTGTTGAAACTCCTTGCAGTTCTGCAGTCAGGAAATAGAGATGAATTACACAGTCATTATCGTGTTTATTTAGTGTGCTCTTTTAATTTAATGAACATAATAAAGGGTTTATGCAATGTTCTTAAATCCATATACATGTACTGTATATCAAATTTTGTTGTGTTCATCAATGGAAAATTCTATGGCCACTCAAGATGCAGGTCCACATATATATGTATTTATGGAGATCTGTTAGTAGTAAAATGTTAACCTCCCTCTTCCCAGGCTCAGGGAACATCATGGAAGAGGAGGCAGAAAGAATGCAAGAGTCAGAGGATGTGAAGGAGTGCTGTGAAATGCTGTCTATTGGTAATGTCATACAAGAACTCAAACTGCATAAGACATGCAAAAGATCAAGCTAGCCAAAACTTTAGCATGGATGGGAAGGGGATACTGAGTCCCCACTCCTATCTGAGGAGCTATTGGCAGTTGATGACTGGGGGTAGGGTGGGGAGGAAGGGTCACTTTTCTTTGAGGGTATGGCCACTGGTCAGTTTCCACGCCCTGTGGATACCCAAGCATCCATGGACATATGGGCAACAGTAATTAGACTCACTGGGTTATAAACTTAAGAGGAGAGAGGACATGAAGTTGGGAGGGAGATGTGTTGGGAGTAATTGGACAGGTAAAAGTCATGAGTACATATGATCAAGACACACTGTATACATGTATGAAATTTTCAAGAATAAATAAATATAAAAAGTTAGGTGACAAAGACCTATTGATAACACTAAGATGGACATCTTCATAGCAGTCTTTGTATCTATGATTATTCACTTTGGTTTTTTTTTTTTTTTTTTTTTTGGTCTTTTTGAGACAGGGTCTCCCTGTAGCCCCAGTTGCCCTGGAACTCACTATGTAGACCAGGCTGGCCTTGAACTCACAGAGATCCGCCTGCCCCTGCCTCCCGAGTGCTGGAATTAAAGGCGTGCGCTACCACGCCCGTCCCTTATAAAGTGAAATTCCTGGACCCAAGTTTATCTCTTTACATAACATGTAAAGAGTTATGTCTTGGACCAACACTAGCCTCTCCAGATGGTCATGGTAATGATTCTATCGGTGTCTGTAGTGCGTACTTGAATCGCTGTCTCTTTCTAATGCAGACGTCATAGGAGGGACTTATCAAACCTTTTGCCTCTCATTTCCCTATTCTCATCTCTAAGAAAGATGGAGCAGTTTTCTGCCTGAATCTCTGCCATGCAACTTCAGTGCTGGACCCACTGCCATGCAGTACTTTTGGCATTTTGTTTTATATGTATCACTGAGAAGTTTTACATAGAATACATATTCACCAAACTGTTCGATGCCAGTTTCTTTCATATGTGTTAAACAGAACACGGTTGTTTGTATTTAAAGGAAAACTAACCTGGCTTTGAAGTCTCATGCTCTGTGAAGCTTTATACATTAATAATGTAATTGTGGAGTTCACATAGTGGGGATTACTGCTGCCCTTCTTAGATAACCCAGCTAGCAAACTGCTTTGCATCAACATATATTCTGAGTAGATCTTTTTTCTTTCCCCTCTCCTGAAGCATTTTTAGCCCCTTAGAGCATCCCTTCCTCCTTTTCTTTATGTTCCTTTTACTCTCTGAAGCAGTCTATGACATTCTTATTGCTACTGTCTCTTCTCTGGGTGGCTATTGAAATATCCCCCCTAATATTTCTGCATTATAATGCAAGCCGTCACTAGCACAATGCCTCGTCGGCTGCCTTTCCAGGACACAGCACAGAGCAATCCCATTACTCTGCCATCTATCAGGACAATAAGCCACAAATCTTTTTCAGTGCAGCAGTAGACTTGGCCACCTTCGGGCTGGAAAGCAGGAAAGGGACACATGTTTGCCCAGTGTGGAGAGAAATCAGGTGTGTGGACTCTGCTGCACTCACGCTTTCAAATGAGTCACCACATGCTTTTAAGGAGAAACCTTAATTGGAAGGACGGAAAGTTTTCTTTGGTTAAATGATTCATTCAGAGAAATTACATAAGTCCACTGGGGACAGGACTCCAATATGTGCCTGATTTCCTTTGCAGGATTTACTAATGATTGGTGGGAACCCCGGTTCTTATTTATTACTTATTTTTCTTAATAATGAAAAAGAGGCCATATGTTGGGTGTGCGGCATGCTGATAAACTCACTCACTTGGAGCAGTGACTGGCAAGTCAGTGTATTTGGTGCCCTGTGCTATTAGAGGGGAAATACTAAACACTCATAAGAAATTTGCAGCCTTTGATGTGAGTACCACCTGGCCATCAAAGTTTATGTTAATACCAACTAAATGTATGATGTGTTAAGTGTTTATTATTTTTAAAAAGAAGTTTGAAAATTTCTTACCTCATAAGGAGGAGCAAAATAAATACCAGATGGATTAATGAGTTAAAATTAAAAAGAAAAACAACCTTTAACTGTTAAAAATTCCAGAAGAAAATAGATGCAAATATTTATCAAATCCTGTAGGGAAGAGAGTTTTCTAAGCTCAGATGTGATTGATAGATCTATCAAGACAAAATTTTTATAGATTAAAAAAAAAACCAACAAAATTGAAGATAATGTTATAGGAAAATTACCAAGATTAATGCTTTTTAATAAATACAAAGCTCATAATTTCAATAATTGAATCCCATTACTTCTGTAAATAAGTGGAGAAAGGAGAAAAGACAAAAGTATGACAGAGACTAACAAAAAACTTGAAAAAATGTTGATGTTTCTAAATGATCAAATAAGCATAAAGTGACAGTAAGGTTTAATTTTTCCCTGTCCGAAGCTTCCCCATTAATTTATCAGATATTTAAAATAAAGTAATAGCATCCAATGTTGATGAAAATGGGTTAAAATGGTCACTTTTGTTCTTTGATAAGGTTAGGAAGGTTACAGGCAACAGACATTTGTACTTTAAAAGGCTTTTAAAATAAAAATATGTATAGAACAATCATTGGAGGCTGGAGTTTATATAGTGTGATTTTAGGATGGCTTAAAAAATGTTCTTGGTGGACTAGAGAGATGACTCAGTGGTTGAGAGTGTTTCATGTTTTTTGGAAGGACCAGAATTTGATCCCTAGCACACACATGGGCTGTGCACAACCTCCTATAATTACAGCTCCAAGGTCCAACATCTTCTGCCCTCTGAGGGCACTCACACACATGTGGTACACACACACATATGCACATAAATAAAAAATATTGTAAATGCTCTTAAATTTTTTAAACCCTTTAAATTCTCTGTCATAATCACATAGTACTTTTAATGTGAAGTAATTTCCAAGTGGTGCCAACTTCAGCTGTGTTAAAGCTCAGCCTCTTTCTTAGAATCAAAGTCTTTCTATACATAGAACCAGGGCCTCCTCTCTCATCTCTTCTGGCCCTGTTATTCCAGCCTGCTCTGGCAAATTTATATTTTCTTTGCCTATGACTTTTGTGACTTTGGTAATACTGTTCTTTAAAATCTGAGCATTGTGCCTATAAATCTGCTCTTATCCTTAGTTCCTTTTCTACATGTTACCTTTTGAGCCTTTACTGCTAGTGTTTCTTCTTTCTGTGCCTCAGTTTCCACATCTGTTAATGGGGCCCAGGAGCAGTGTCTTATAACACAGTTATTGTGTGAATTCAATTAGATGAGAAAATGTAAGTGCGTGTGCTTTGTAAGCCTGAAAGTTCAATGCTAACACCTTTTTTTCTGATTGCTGTGATTTACTCACTACATGGAGGCTCAGAACTATGGCCTAAAAGTAGCTGAGTTTCCTGTTTATGTCTTCTGATGAACTGTCTCGTTTATATACTCAGTCACCGTTATTTGAAAGGGACTAAAGAGGAGAACAGTGTTTTAATTGCAGCTTTGGAGAAGGTAATACAGCATGCTCTGTGTCTTGGAGTTATTCTTCTTGGTGTGAACAGAGAGGGAGAACATGCAAGATCAGTACATGTTTAGTTGATAATGTTGATTCTTATGCACAAGATGAGAAGTTTGGAGCACTCTCCCTTTGCTTCTCGGTCTCCTTGCTTGTTCTGGGTAAATAATGACCTCGATGCTGATAGCTGGTTCATCTCCTCTCAGAGTGATGCATGAACAGATTGCTTTTTCCTGAGCATCTACCATGATTGGCCAGGTATCCTAGTACCACGAACTCTGCCAGATCCTGGGGTCAGAGATGTGCAGAGCAGTCCCTGTATGTGAAGAGCCTACAGACCAGAGAAGTTAGAACTGAAAGCAGATGATCATGATAAATGTGGTCCTCTGAACCGAGTACTGTATATGGTCAAGTGCACAGAACGGCAAGTAGAAAACTCTGTCTAGGACTTGGGAGAGGGCTGGGTCCAGGGCAGGCTGGGAATGGCTTTGGAGAGGGCTTTGAAAGGTTCAGGGTATTCTGTTAAGCACTACAGGTAGAGTGGATCTATTCCTTAAAGGGGGGAAGGTTTGGGTAAAGCCATAATGCGCTTGTTTAAGGCAATGATGAAGACTTGGTATGTCTGGAGTCTGGGATAGTGGAGATAGATAGGATTACACTGGCCAGGGGCATGGCCACTGGGTGTCATTGCCATTGTCAAGATAAGAAAGCACAGGCCATAAACTCTGATCCAGAAACCTTGAGGCCAGGTATGCTTTTGGAGTTAGAGATTTTAGAAGTGTAATATTCATTTGTACTGTATACAGTATCCAGCAGAACTTGGGGCAGAACCCGGTAATAATCAGCTCAATATTTCTGATATCAAATGGTCACAGATATAGAACATAAAGAGCCTCATATCAGGTTAGATAAAATTTTGCTGACAAATATGTAGGAGAAATGGGATTCCAGCATGGTAATTTTTTGGGGGGGGGCAGTCTTTTTGACAGGGTCTCCCTGTAGCTCCGGCTGGCCTAGAACCGGCTGTGTAGACCAAGTTGGCCTTGAACTCACAGAGATCTACTTGCCTCTGCTTCCCGAGTGCTGGGATTAAAGGTGTGCACCACCACACCCGGCAGCATGGTGATTTTAAGTTAAGGTTAAGAAATAATGAGAGTATACAAGGGCTTTTTTTTTTTTTTTAAATCCTGAGGACAACAGAGAGAGGGTCATTAAAGGATTTTATATAGGAGCATGATGTAATAGGAAAGGATCTCTCTGTAGCCTCTGTAGCAGATGGATTAGATGATGGCGGAAGGATGTTTTGGCCTTTTTCCTGTGTCATCCTTGTGACTCCAGCGATCTCATTCAACTTCCATCAGACGTGCCCTTATTCTCACTTCCTAATACTCTGCTTCTAGATCTTTCTTTCATGCATTCAAAATTCACTCAGGAAGTTCACTCACATGCCTGGACTTTTTTCCTAGAGCAAGTAAGTTTCCACTCATCACGAGCCCTCTTTTCCTTATAGACCCCCTGCTACCCCTGGGCTGGGAAGCCCCCGTCCTCCATTCTCAGCTTCTGTCATTCTCTGTCATGAGGCCAGTTATCTTCCCTCAGTGGTAAGAATTATCATTCCCTAAGAGAGATAATAGGTAAGAATTATTATCATTCCCTAAGATAGATAATGGGTTGTTTTCAGGTAAGGAAGCAGAGACCCAGTGGAGGACAAGACAGTCCAAGTTGGCATTTGAGAAGGTTCTAGAACCGAGCTCTTTGACTCAGTTGCATTAATTACTTTTCCATTACTGTGATAATGTACCTGAAAGCATCAACTTAAAAGAGGAAAGCTTTATCTTGGTTCAAACTTTCAGTGGTTTCAGGTCAGGTTTCCATAAGGCAAGAAAGTGCATCATGGTGGGATGGGGAGGGATGGGGCAAAACTAAGCTGCTTACCTCCTGGAGAGCAGGAAGCAAAGACAGGGACAGAAAGGCCTGGGGTCCCAAGAGTCCCTCATTGGCATGTGCCTAGTGACTTAACTCCTTTCCATTAGGTTCCATTTCCAAAAAGTTCCACCACCCCAAAAGTATCACAGGTTTGAGATGCCCCTGCCCTCCAAAGAGAACTTTGGGGAACATTTAAGATCCAAAGTATGGGTCAAGCTTAAAATCCTGCCCTCTGTACTGGGGAGCTGATGAGATAGGATATTTCCAAAGTGATGCCAAGGCTGGGATACAGCTCAGTTGGTACAGAGCTTGCCTGGCATGCACCAAGCCCCGGGTTTGATCTCTACCACTGCATACACTGGGCAGGATGGTACATGCCTAGAATTGTAGCACTTGGGACATGGAAACAGAAGTTCAAGTTCATCCTTGGTTGTACAGTGAATTCCAGGCCTAGGCTACACAAGACCCTATCTCCAAAAGAAAAAAATAACCCAAGCTCTCTTGTTTTGAAGGAAAGTCTGAAGGCAGTGGTTGATACTTTTGTTTTTATTTCATTATGATGCTTGGCAAAGTGCCAAGTAAATGATATTTATATTCTAGGTTACCTTTGGTACTTGGTCTTTTCTTGTATTTATGAGTCTGGATCACTATTTCCTTTTAATCCAACAAGGCCTTTGATATGCAATAGTATAGTCATTGTTATTTTGGGACAATTATTTTACAACTGTCAGCTGCATTTTAGCTGAACTGTTTGGCACAATAAAAAACTGTTGAGGAAATGCTACCAGGCTTTGTTACTTTTCAAATTGTCACTGACTATTCCGTTCCTTTATCCATCAAAAGGAAAGGGCAAGAAGGAAACTGGTGTAATATTTATAAAATAGCACATTATCTGAAGACTGTTACTTAAAGAAGAGAGCACTCTGCCAAATGTCTTTAACGCACATTCAGTTAATAGATTCTAATGTTAAAAAGAGAAGAGGGAAAGAAAAAAATACTAACCTGTGAACAGACTTCAAGCACCCTACACATTGTATTTTTTCCTTGGGTATCTTATTTTTCTTGGCCCCCTAAATTTTCTTCAGGCATTGGAAAAAAATTGGCTTCTACAATACTTTGCAACAAGCACACACAAACTAACCTTACACATCTTTGAGATGATCTATAAATAGCTCAGTAGAACAGTACAGGGCTGCTGACTGGGAGACAGTGAAGCAAGACAGAATCTGGAGAATGGCAAATCTATTCAGGCATTTCATGGCAAATAATGTCCAGTTAGACCTGCTTGTTTTCCCCTTGGATCTGATGGGAGCTGGTCTGGAGATTAGGCTTGCTAGGTGCCTGACTCCTGATCACAGATGACTTTCCTCTTTATGGAAAGAACAGGGTGGTCCCTCGTCCTGGCTCATACTTGACAAATGTGCTGGTTAGTTTTCATGAATTTGACACAAACTCGAATCACCTGGGAAGAAGGAACCTCAATTGAGGAATTTCCTCCGTCAAAATTGGCCATGTCTGTGAGGCATTTTCTTGATTACTAGTAGATGTAAGAGGGCCCAGCTCACTGTGGGCAGTGCCATGCCTGGGCAGGTGGGCTGGGGCTGTGTAAGAAAAGTAGCTAAGTAAGCCAGGGCAAGCAAGCCAGGAAGCAGCATTCTTCCATGGTGTCTACCTCAGTTCCTACCTCCAGGCTCCTGCCTTGGCTTCTGTAGATGATGGGTTATAACCTGTAAGATAAAATAAACCCTTTCTTTCCCAAATTGCTTTTGGTCAGTGTTATATCACAGCAGCAGAATGCAAACTAGAATATGTTTCCTTGGCATGGGACTTTTGTTCTTTGAGTCATAGTTTCTTCATAGGTATGACTGATATATACACACTTGCCTCAAAAGATTATGGCAGTCTAGAAGATAACACAGAAATATGCAGTGTTGCATCTAGTGAGGCATCCTGAATGGAATGAAAATCAGCTTCTGTGCTCATGAGCCTGAGATGCACACTGTGCTGCCTAAGTTCCTCAGACCCAAGGGGCTTAACTAGAGTGAGTTAATTAATTGTTCTAAGCCTCATCTATAGAATGGCCATCCTTTGAGGTAATTATACTGAGGAGCCATAATGTTTTTTAAACATGCATTTGTTAAGTCCTTGTTGGATAAGCACTGTTCTCGATACTGGGGATAAAACAATGCATAAAATTTGCTTTTCAAGTACTTAGACACCAATGTTGGAAATAGATAATTGACTAAAAAATTATGGTGTGATGTGCACAATGATGGGTAAAGGTACAGTTCAATGGGAATAACTGGAGAGCTTTATTCAGAGTCAAAGCTACTGGGAGATTTTTTAAAGAAATGGTGATGCAGATGGGACCTGAAAATGTGCAAGAGTATTGCAATCTGTTTTCTGTTACTGTATTGAAATACCTGAGGTGGGTCAATTTTATAAAGAAGAGGCTCATCTAACTCACAATTCTGGAGGATCAAGGCCACGGTTCTAACACAAGCTCAGCTCTGGTGATGGTCTCACAGTGAAATAGCATCGCACTGTTAGGAGTATGTGCAGGAACAAGAAAGCGTGCCAACAAGCAGAAAGTTAGAGAAACAAACATCCTACATCCCTTCTGAGTGTATGCCCCCAATATCTGATGGACTTCTCACTTCCATACCACTTAACAACACCACTCTAAGGACCAAGCTTCTGATACATGAACCCCTATGGGACACACCCAAGCTTCATCCAGACCTTAGCTAAGAACCTATGGGTTGGGATGGGACAGAGTTTGGTATGCATCTGCTTTAACTAAAATTTCTTATATCTCTCACTTCATGAAGGCTTTAGGAAGGAAATTCCTGTTACAGCAGCAATTTCACAGATGAGGGAACTAAAGATTAGAGATCTGTGTCCAGGTTCACCCTAGAGGGCCACTTGTGTGCAGTCATCACAATTCCCCTTCTTCCAGGACACTTTCCCCCAACTCCCCTGTACACATGGTGGGACCTCTCACAATGTGTTTCTAGGATATAGAAAAATCCCTTGTGAAAGGTGATTAGACCAAAGATGAACACCTGACCCAGGCCTGGCTCAGTCACTTCTCTGCAGGTGCTCTTGAGTTCACCCAGATCTGTGTGTTTGAGAGAATGCTCATAAGCAGCACAGTATTGCTTTGGATTAGATTTATCTGTGAAGAAATAATGAAATAGAGCATTAGTGTGGGGTCCAGGGCTGGTTGGCTGTGCCCTTGATCCCGGGGGATCTGTGTGTGGTCTTCTGTATCTTTTGTTTCCCTTTCTTTTTTATGAAGACCTTTTATGCAACTTTTAATACTTTTGTATTTTTCCTCCATCCTTAGGATCAAAATATTCTTTCACCATTAAATATTTTGTTAACCACAATCTTATTTTGATAAATGTTCATTATCAATTTTTACCTAGTTTGCCAAAGACAAACTGCAGTGCAGTTTATCTGCAATGCAAAATGCTACGTTTTGTCAAATGCTTTTCTGTATCTATTTAGATGATCATATGTATCATATATATTTTTTCTTTTATAGTGATAGCTTTTATTCTTTGAAAATTCTGTACATGTATACAATATATCTTGATCATATCCACCTCCCACTTCCCTTTCTGACTCCTCTGGGACCCACCAGCATATATTATCTCCATTCCAAAGTCATGTCCTCTTTTTTATTAAAAAAAACCAAAAACAACTAACTGAATCTAATTAGTATTGTCCATATGCACATGGGTGTGGGGCCATCCACTGGGGTATAGTTAACCTACCAAAGAACATCCCCAAAGAACAGTGATTCTCCACTCCCTAGCAGCCATCAACTGTCGGTAGCTCCTCGGTGGGGGGGTGGAGCCTCTGGAGCTCCTCCCTCATCATTTAACTGGCTTGATTTTGGGCAGGTCTTGTGCAGGTAACCACAGCTGCTGAGTTAGTGTGAAATGCAGAAAACAGTATTTCAAAGCTTTCTTCTTCATCCTCCAGCTCTTACGTTCTCTTATGTTCTTTCAACTCCCTCTGCTGTGATATTCTTTAAGCCTTTATTGGAGTGGAGCAGGTTGATGCAGATATTCTATCTATGGCTAACCCCTGCAACTATGTTTTCTCTGCATTTTGACCAATTATGAGTCTCTGCATTAACTGCTGCCCTCTGCAAAACAAAGCTTCTCTGATCAGGGTTGAGAGAAGCACAAATTTATGATCATAGTCATAAATATTTAGAGGGACTGTTTGCCAACATGACTTTAGCAAAATAACAGTAGGTTCCCCCTCCCCTTAGGGCCTATGAACTCCCCAGCCATTGTTTTTTGACGAGTTGTACAGTTCCAGGCATAAATTCCCTCCTATGGAGCAGACCCCAAATACTCAGAAAGAAGTTGGCTTCTCGATCACACCCATGCCACTATTGCACCAGAGGGCACATCTTGCCAGGCATGTTGGTATTGTAGCACGCAGGGTCCAGTGCTGAGGGCTTTTTCTTTTCATCTTGTTTAATATAGTGAGCACCATGAGGTTTTTGTTGTTGTTTGTTTCTTTGTTGTTTTGTTTGTTTAATGACAGGGTCTCTGTGTAGCTCAGGCCAATCTCAAAATCATAGTCTTGTCTCCGTCTCCCACTTGCTGGGATTATAGGTGTGTACCACCAAGCCCAGCTCTTACCTGGGTTAATTTTGAAATCCTGAATGAATCATTCTTGCATTCCTGAGGAAAAATGCATTTAGGTCATGACTTTTCTCCTTTTATGTATTACGGGATCTCACTTTGCTACTTTTATATTGATTTTGATATCTAAATACACAAAAAATGTTGGTCTTTAATTTTAGTATCAATGTTAGGCTGATGTTATAAACTTAGTTGAGAGGTGCCTCTTCTCGGTTTTCTGAGAGAGTTCATATAATGGTGGTATTTATTCACTTCTAAATATTTGATCAAATAAGAAAAGCCATTTGTATTTGTGGTTTCTTTTGTGTATGGTTGTGTTTGGTTTATATTTCCTTTTTTAAAAAAAATATTTCTTTTATTTCTTTTTTTCTTTTTTTCTTTTCTTTCTTTCTTTCTTTCTTTCTTTTTTTTTTATTTCCGGAGCTGAGGACTGAACCCAGGGCCTTGCGCTTGCTAGGCAAGCACTCTACCACTGAGCTAAATCCCCACCGCCCCCAAATATTTATTTTCATTTGTACAAGTCTTTTGCTTGCCTGTATGTATAACTAGCATGTGCACAGTGCCCGTGAAAGCCAGAAGAAGATGAGAGAGCCATCATGTGGGTGCTGGGAATTGAACCTGGGTCCTCTGTAAAAGTAGCAAGTGTTCAAAACCCCTGAACTGTATCTTCAGCCTCTGGATTCTAATTCTTTAACAGACTTGGTCTTTAGTTTGCATTTCTTAGGTTTCTTTACATTGAGAAAGCTACATTTTCATGCAATTTGCCTATTTTTGCCTAAGCTTTAGACTTTTTTTCAAACGAGGTTGTTCCTAATATTCCTTTACTAACCTATTATTGTTTGTAAAATTTATAGTGATACCCCATTGCCATTCAGTGATATTAGTCATTTGGGGCTAATTTATTTCGTGATTAGTCTTCCTTAGGTTTATCAATTTTATTAACATAGAAGGAAACACATTTTCTCTTTGTTAACTTTCCTGTTAATCATTTTGCTGTTTCACTGACTTCTGTTTTTATCTCATTTAAACTTTCACTTTATTTTTTTTCCTAATATTTAAACTATGACACAGGCTGTTCTCAAAAAGATAAAGTACAAATGGTAATAAATGTATTTAAAAATATTTGACATCACTAGCCATCAGAGAAATGCAAATAAAAACTATATTGAGATTCTATCTTATCCCTGTCAGAAGGCCAGTCATCAAAATAACAATAGCAACAAGAAACACAACATATTCTGGTGAAGATATGGATGAAGGGAACATTTATATACTGCTAGTGGGAGTGTAAACTGGTCCAGCCACTAGAATTACCTATATTTCACCCTATTTTCAGATGAGAATTTTACTAGACACTGATGTTTAGGCTGATGTGTACACCCTGCCAACACCTTATGGAAGGAATTCTGTTGTCTGGTCTGTGGTGTTTATGATGACATATACTCCCTGCTAACACCTTATGGCTGGAGTTCTATTGTCTGTGTCTGTGATGTTTATGATGGGAAGCCAGCATAACTACATCATTATTCCCTGGATTACAGTGTATCTTTTTTACTCTGGCTGCTCTCAAATTTTATCTTTGATTTTTACTATTTTTCTTATGGTGTCATAGGCATGATTTGATCTTTTTTTTTTTATCAAATCCAGGAAAAATTTGATCACTGTCAATTCATTCTGTGTGAATTAGATTGAATTAAACAATATTTAAATTATTTTCTGTATGTGAATTTCATTATAGTTACCCAAAACATCCTGCTGTGTGGAGTGTTAAGTGGATCATACATAAAGCTGAAATGCCGAAATTAATAGCACAGCTGTGTGCAGAGGAGAATTTGCTCCAACTCTGTAGTGATTCTTTCTTTTTGTAGCTTGAGAGTTGGGGCGTGTTGAAGGTTTGGTCCATTATTTTGTCTCACTCTCATGTTCCTGTGGGAACGTTTTCTATTTATGTTTTTTCTAATGACTTTTCTGTTGCTAATGATAAACAACTATGATCAAAAGCAACTGGACTTGAGGCTTTACCTCAGCGTGTGCTTTCAGGTCCCAGTCTATCACTGAGGGAAGTCAGGGCAGGAACTCAAGCAAGAACTGACGTGGAAACCATGGAGGATGCTGCTTCCTGTCTTACTTGTTGGCTTTTATCCAGGTAGCTTCCTTACACAACTTAGGACCACCAGCCTGGGGATGGTACCACCCACAGTGGATGAGATCCTCCTATATCAATGAATAATCACAACGATGCCCCCAGATAGGAAATTCTTCAACCAAGGTTCCTTCTTCCAAGATGACTCTAGGTTCTCTCAAGTTGACGATCAAAACTAACCAGGACAATGTTAGACTGTTTGAAATTGCTCCCCAGGTCCTTCAAGTTCATTTGTTCTTAATAGCAATAATGGTAGTAATAATAATACATACATACAACTGCCACTTAGTACATACCCACCTTGTTCATACATCATTTTAAACACTTTCGATATGTTGCTTTATTTATTAATTCCAATAGACTTTAAGAATGTAAAATTTTGATCGGAAGTATGTTATGTTTATGATGTAAATCTAATGATCTCAGAGAGTGATTATCTCTTCATCAAACATTCTTTTTTTCTCCTATGTTATCCACTTAGATTTTCATTTTGTAGTTTTCCTTGCATTGGGTGTGCTGATACGCCTGAGTTTTGACCAACAGAGCATGGGTAGAGTGTTATATGCCACCTATATGCTTGGCCAATAAAGGTCATGAATTTGAGAGGTGGCACTTGAGGGGGTACAGGAGGAGGTGGAGGGATCCTCCATTCTTTCAGAAGGATGTCTGTGTTGACTAGGAACTTTTATAAGCCAGACATTGGCTGTAGTGGACAGTCTAGCATCCAGGAGTCTCAAACTGCCACATAGAAAAGTCCCTCAAACCCCTCCTCTCATTTGCCTTGTGCCTTCTTGTGCATTACATGAACTGTAAATTTTTTTCCACATTAATGAAATTTTAGGACTCATTTTTTACAGATAGTATTTCCTTAAACAATGGAATATTAAGACTTAGAGAGGTTTATAGTTTTCAAGATAACATATGCATAGATCAGAAAAATTCAAGAATGTGCTCATGGTCACACAGCTGGCTGTAGATGGTAATGTCAGACTTTTAAAAACTGTAATTTTTTCAAGTTAGGTGTGGTAGCACAGGCTTTTAATCCTAGCACTTGGGAGGCAGAGGTGGGTGGATATCTGGGATATCAAGACCAGCCTGGCCTACATAGTAAATTCCAGGCCAGCTGGGGTTATAGGGAGACCCTGTCTCAAAAAAACAAAGGCTGGAGAAATGGCTTAGTGGTTAAGAGTACTGGCTGCTTTTGCAGAAGACTCAGATTCAAATCCTAGCATCCACATGGCATCTAACAACCATCTGTTCCAGGGGAGAAATGGCTTAGTGGTTAAGAGTACTGGCTGCTTTTGCAGAAGACCCAGATTCAAATCCTAGCATCCACATGGCATCTAACAACCATCTGTTCCAGGAGATCTGACAACCCCCTTCTGATCTTTGTAGGCATTGCATGACACAGGTTCACTTACACACATGCAGGCAATATACTCATACACATAAAATAAAAATTAAAATATTTAACCAAACCAAACCTATAATGTGTGTGTGTGTGTGTGTGTGTGTGTGTGTGTGTGTGTGTGAGACCCTTGTATGTTTGCACATGTGTGGAGGTTAGAGGTTGGTATCAAGACCCTTTGGCTGTTTTTCTTGATTTTTGAGACAGGGTCTCTCATTGTATCTGGAGCTCACTGATTGGCAGGGTGAACTGATTGGCAAGGTCAAGCGGTTTTCCTGTGTCCTCCTAGTGTTGGGATTGCAGACATGTGCCACCACCAGGCCCCAGCTTTTTAGCATAGGTGCTGGAGCTCTAAACTCAGGTCTTCATGCTTGTATGGCAAGCACTTTACCTACGGAGCTGCCAGCCATCTCCCCGAACCCCTAAAACTGTGCTTACTTAAAGCATATATTTCATCACCATCCATTTTTCCTTCTTTTCAAAGGTATGTTTTATGAAATGTTTCGGTTCTTGATTTAGAGTGAAAATGTTGTTGTACATCCTTACAAAATATTCATAAAAACAATAGAGTGTCAGAACCTGGAGATGTGGGTTTAAGGGCAGGGTTTCACCAGGTGTAAGTCATGCAACTTGCCTCATAGGATATGATGAAGATTGGCTCCATCATCACTTGCACAGAAACAGCAGCTAATTTTTAGAAATTTCCCTATAGCCTCACAATTTTATGATACTAGATCTATTATGTGTCTCTGTATACACAACTTTATGATACTAGTACTAGTATTATGCACCATTGTATAAATGAAGAAACACAGAGGTTAAATCTGAGGATAATGTCAGATTAAACAACACATTCAAAGTACTGCACAAAGTCCTGCCTGGCATATAACAACAAATACTTGTTGGGTTTTTTCCTCTTATGTCTTTAGCTCTTGTTCAGTAGAGCTACAGACAACATGCTGAGTTCAACCAAAAGCCAATGCAGTGAACATGCCAACATGCCAAGTTTGCGTTTTATTCTCATAGCTTCCCAATTCAGACCTAAACTTTTTACATTCAAAAATGCCTCCCCTCATACCAATTCTGCTTAATTTGATGACCAATTCACTTGGAACTCTTTCGTTAACTGACACCTTCTAGAACTCTCCGTGGGTGGAAGTTCTAGATGGCCATATTGTACCCATTTCTCTGTAGGGCTAGGGAAGGGTAAGAGGTGAATTCATTGTAGCATCAAAGCTGCCTTATTAAAATCTATGCTGCTACCAGCACCAGCCAGAATCATCTCCCTGCAGTGACTGGCAATGAATGCGGACATGCATGGCTTCCCAAGATGATGGGACTAAATGTTGGTGGAGGACTCAGCCTTAAATAAGACATTTATGCCCCCCACAGCTCAAGGAACATTGTAGAAGAGGAAGTGGGAAAGGGCTAGGAGATAGTGTAAAGGACTGGGAAATGCCATTCCATAGTCTCAGTACAGACATAGCAAACGTTAGC
>NW_008331789.1:3004901-3008458 GCF_000622305.1 Nannospalax galili
TCCTTCTTGGAGACTGAATATTCTCCTAAGTATCTTAAGTTTGGACAGAGCATTTGAGAAGGATGAAATTATAGACACAGAGCAAGTCATGAATTAGCTAACAAGGTAAGATTTCCAAATTGGGGAGAGCCAGTGTGCTAGTTAAGTTTCCACACTGAATAGGAACCATCTTTCCTTTCCAGTTCAGTCAGTTGATCCACCCTGAGCATGTTCTGTTGGATCTTGCTATTAGCAAAGGCTGCACATTCATTTGAAGCAACCTGAAGCGATCACAGCTGACTGCAGTCTCTAATCTAGATTCCTTGGCATTCTGGATTAGTCTACTTCAGGTGCTCACAGACCAAAAAATGTGGTTGGTTGGTCACTCTAAGCAGACAGATGCAGCTGAACGTCCACCAGTCTCCGAATGGGCCTCTGACCACTGGAGAGCTGTGTATGAATATGAAAGACTATCTTTTCTAGGTCCCTACCCTGCTGTCCCTCAGAATAAATGATGATGGATTGATTGTGTGTGTGTAGCAACCGACTTCACTTGGCAGCGAAAATGATCCCAGAATTGGGGAAGCATGAAGGCTTCTATTGGTCACTCTAAGCAGACAGATGCAGCTGAACGTCCACCAGTCTCCAAATGGGCCTCTGACCACTGGGGAGCTGTGTATGAATATGAAAGACTATCTTTTCTAGGCCCCTACCCTGCTGTCCCTCAGAATAAATGATGATGGATTGTGTGTGTGTGTGGCAACCGGCTTCACTTGGCAGCGAAAATGATCCCAGAATTGGGGAAGCATGAAGGCTTCTTGTATACTTTAGTTATTGTTTCTGTTGTTTGGTTTTTGAGACAAGGTCTTGTTATATAATCCAGGCTGGTAATAATAATAATAATAATAATAATAATAATAATAATACAATTACCTATGAGACCCTTATTTTTACTGGGGGCATAAGGTATAGTCACTTTGATTTTTCAAACTGAAATTGTATGCTACAACCACATATCAAGATTAGCAGAACAGTGATGATGTCACCTCTACTATTATAAATTACTTAAGAGCCCTGTGGTTGCTCAGTCTAAAGATGCCATCCCTGCAGCGAAGCATTCTTTGGAAAAGTCTTGGCAATGTGGCAAACCCATTCTTAGTCCTTGTTTTATCTGCGTTGCATCCGTAGCCATCACATGGCCTTAATTTTGTAAACAGGAGATTATGCCTACTTGTATCAGGGATCTCATTTTCAATTCTTGGAGGCCTTGCTGATGCTCTGCGTATGAGAACATGCATCTGTCTGACTGCATGGATGGAAAGGGTGAACCCTTTCCTCACAGTGCACTCTCTGGGCTCCAGATGTGCTAGTGGTATTTTGAAAAGGGATCTGTCTGCTCCTTCAGGCTCTGGATCACATGATCTGACTGAACTAGTCTTCCCCCACCTTTGCTTTGCTTCCCTGGTGCAGCTTCCTGAAAATCCTCTGTACCAAACCCGTGTCCACTTCCTGTCACAGGGTGAAAGACTGTTTCTAAGAGTCACATGCAGTTAAATCACATGACAAGGGTAGTGAAAAGAATGCAAATACAGCAATGATGCATAAAGAACATATGAAGAAAATTTCTTAGCATAGATTAAAGGGACTCAAGGGGTAAGAGCATGGAGCAGAGCCAGAGGTAGACCCATGGTTTTCCTGATTCCCAAACCACCCACCTATAGGTATTAGCATTATCTTGGGTGTCATAAGCTAGGTCAGACACAGGAAGGAATGCCTCTGAGTACCCACATTTGACACCACTATCTACACTGAGCACAAACCTGGGCCCTGGCAAGATGATTCAATGGGTAAAGGCACTTGCTGCCAAGCCTGATGAGGAGTTCAATTCCGAGGACCTACATGGCAGAGAGAACCAACTCCTGTGCTGTGCCCTCCTCCCCTACACAGAATAAATAAATGTAAGAAAATTTAAGACATCCCGGTCAGTTTCTGGAACTGCACCTCTCAGAGCCCTTTGGACAATCTAGAGCCTTTTGTCACTTTCTCCTTAGTTTTTCCTTCCATCATGCGTAAGGTCAAAATATCAAACCACACGTCGGGAGGAGTCCTTTTCTTCTGCGTCTTGGCACTGATTGGAATAGCAAGGCAGGAATGGATTCACCTTGAAGCTCCAGGTTTTGTAGGGTCTTGGTTAGCATCTGCTATATGGATAGAGGTGGATCCCTAGTAGACAACATTCCTCACAGTGACTGCCAATTCACTACCCCTAAAAGACAGCAGGCCTGCACCAGAATGACTTGAGACAATTCCCTGTATACAGAGTTACTCTATCAGATTAGCAGTGACCATTTCACTTGAAGGGAGCCAGTTTATAGGCTGGCTATTGAGCCATAAGGAAGCCCTGAAAAACAAGGCAAATGAAGCCAGAAGAATGTGCTAGATTGCCTCTTTTTGCAGCCTCACATGAAAAATACATAGAATACACCCGTTTGTTTTTCTTTCTTTCTTTTTTTTTTTTAAAAAAAAGGATGAACAAGAAGATAGAAACAGATGAAAAATGGCAAGGCCTCAGCGTGATGATGCTTCCCACGTGGCACAAGAAACTGGCTTCTTGTGTGACCCTGCCCCTCTTACTGAGGGTATGAACTGACAAGAAATCCACGGTGTGAGGTAACTTAACAGAGCCTCTGTTTCTAGCAGAACCAGAGACTCCTCTCCAAGGAGGGGTAAAGACACTGCTGCTTTAAGGACGGTGATGACAAACCCTTTGTCTTACCCATGCCTGGCCTGCCTTTATGTTTGGTTCTAGCTCAGGCTGGACCCTCGTGCTACTCTTGACCTTACCACTACCAGGCAGGTGGCTCTGTGGCCTTTTCAACATGGATGCCTGAGATCCTAACGGGACAACTAAGCTTCACGGTGTGTGGAAATCCAGGGGCTGGTGCAGAGTGTTAGTGAGGGCCTTCTTTCTATTTCATCTTCTTATGTGCTTAGGGTTTTGGCCTCATTCTGCTGCTTCTGATAGTCTGTGCTTGCTGTTTCCTCCCTGGGTATCAGCTGTGGACAAGAAGGGACCAGGCTCTCTTGGTCTGGTCTACTCATTTGTTCCTATGTCTCTTTGGATCTCACAGGGCTTCAGATTTCTTATCTCATCCAAGATCTCCCTAGGAAGATCAGCCACACCAGTAAGAGGAAATTTAAGTGCACAGTGAGACTGACTCCCATAGCTTCCTGTTGAAAGAGATTTACAAATCGATTGCATCTTGGTGGATTACATTTCTGAATAATTGTTTAGATTTACTAAATTTAAAGTCTGAACAGAGGTAGATAAAGAGAGTTTTCTGCTTTCATTTTGAAAGAAATAGAAGAATTCTGAATTCTAGGGCTTAGCATCTTAGCAATCTTCACAGATGAGGAGACAGAAAAAAACAAAAAAAGGAGCAAGTCCCATGCCGAATTCTAGATCCAGTAATAACCCCTAAGGTTCAAACCTCTGCCACATGTCTTTCTACCAAAGACTCTCCCTGAATCTTTTATTGATATGTATATATATATATATAATATATTGCACTAATTAT
>NW_008331789.1:3008474-3018154 GCF_000622305.1 Nannospalax galili
GTAATTTCATTTAATTGTTCTATTACCTCATGAGTTGGTTATTATTATCTCTATTTTATAAATAGTAAAACAGGCTCAGGGAGGTTAAGCAATCATAATGATAACAGCTATCACTTATTAAGTATTGTTAGAAGTGGATTCCAAGTGATTTGCATGTAGCAATTCATTCTTGCTCACAACATACCTGCTAGGTAAGATCTATTTCTAAGCGAATTGCCTAAGGACAGACAGCCTCTGTTTGAGTTGGATCTCACCACACTGGCAGCTGCCATGAAGCAAAAACAGATATTCCTATAGCAAATCAAATTTCTATGTAAAATACTTTGGAAATTTCACAGAACCAGCAATAAACTCACAAACACAGTTATTGTATGTGGGTCCTAGATAAACAATCAGGAATGTGTGCAAGGTAGATGGACAAAGTTTATTTCATGTTTGTCTCCTAAGTAAAAACACTCAGTAGGCTAGGGCTTAGGAAGTGCTGTTAAATAGATAGAGGAACAGTCATAAAGTATTTCATTGCTCTGCCATTGACTGATTTTGTAATCTTGGCGATCATCTGGTCTCTTTTCTTTGCTTCCTGTATATAAAATGTTGAGAAAGGAGTGGACATCTGTGCAGTCCTAATCACTTACCCTCTCTGCTAATTTATTTTTGTTTGGTGGGGAGCATATCAAACTACTTGGCCCTGTGGCTTCCAGAGAACTGGAAGAGCAAAGTCATTAGTGAATGAAAGTCAAGGCTATGTTGACAGAGAGGACCTCAGGAGGTCCCTCCCCTAGCTGAGGAGCTACTGGCAGTTGATGGCTACTGGGGGAGGGAGAGTCAGTTTTCTTCAGGGGTGTGGTCCCTGGTACTTGCCCTTGCACTACACCCAGACACATAATTGGACTCAATGGATTATTCAAAACAGATTGTATACGTGTATGCAATTGCCTAAGAAGAATTTTAAAAACTCACTGAGATTCCATCTTACCCCAGTGAAAACAGCTAACATCAAGAAAACCAACATCAAATGCTGGTAGGGATATGGAGGAGAGGGAAGGAACCCTTGTCACTGTTTTGGGAATGTAAGTTAGTACAGCCACTATGAAAATCAGTATTGAAGTTTTTCAGAATCTAAAAGCCGAACTACCATATGATCCAGCTATAGCAGTACTGACTAGATCTGAAGGCATCGACATTGGCTTCCTAGAGATACTTGTGGAATTACACACAGCGACTGAGCTGTGGATCAGCCCGAGTGTCTATCAGTGGATGAACTGTTAATGGGACATGGTAAACAGCCATACTACCATAAAGAAGAATGAACTATGTTTCTTTCGCAGAAAAAAGGATGAATTAGAGATTATCGTGTTAAATGAAATGAGGCACAGGCCACCGGATGTTTGCCTCAAGATCTTGTATTCTAGACATAACAGGAAAGCTGCACCCATGAAATCTCAGCAATATGGTTGCCTAAACAAGACCTGCATAATGACAACACCAGATGACATGCCAGTATGGATGTGGGAAGTTTCACAGGACCCAACCCTAGATGAAGAGCTACAGAAAATCAATGGCTGCTTTTTCGAGTGATGAGCTCCTTGATAAGTTGTTAAATCCCAGTTGTACACTCAAACATACGTGCATATATGAACAACACTAAACAGACTTATTAGGTTGTATTTGTTCATACATATATGTATATATGAAACAATAATCATTAAAGAAGAGATAATTTGAGAAGGAGTGTGAGGCATGGGAGGAGTTGGAGGGGGAGAAATGGGGTGGAAGTGATGTAAATATAGTACTTGTCTATGAAATTCTCAAAAAATAAAATGAATTAAATGAGGCAGTTTCACAAAGACAAGTATTATGTGTCGTCATCTTATATGTGGGACTTGGGTTGGGGGTAGGACAAGGAAATAAAGGGGGGGCTATTGGGGAGTAAAAGGGAGTAGGGGAAGGGGACATAAGTAAAGGTAAGGGAGTAAGTATGGCCGACCACAATATTATATACTGCATAGAATGTCATATGAAATGCTTGACTTTGTACAGTATGAAAAAAAATTATAATGCAAGAGGAGGAATCAGAGAGACAGAAGACATTGGCATTGTGATCCTTGAGTGTCGACTTCAAGGATGAAGACAGGAGCATGTGGGCAGCCCATAGGGGCTGAGCACAGCCACTGGATGCAGCCAGCAAAGGGTTGGGAACTCAGTTACATAATTGCATAGAAGGAAATTCTTCCAATGACATAAATGCCCATGGACACAGATTCTCTCGTCTCCAAAAAGGAATGCAACCCAGGAGATGCCTTGAGTTCAGCCTTGTGAGACGTGGAGCAGAAAAACCCACCAACCTACCAGAATCTTTAAATTTTTTTTAATTTAAAAAATATTTTTATTTAGTTTTTGTGCATTTCATATACTAGATCTTAATCAAATTTAGACCCCTCCCCATCTGCACCCCTCATACCCTCTTACTGGATTTCATGCATTCTGTCATGTGTGTTAAGTGTTTCTAGTCAAGCATTTGTACCCAGATGTCCTTCAGTGCAAGTTCATCTACTGGAGTGTAGTCAGCCTATCTGGAGTCACTTCCTTAAAGAAGATCTACTCTCCCTGATCCAGCAGTCATCAGTTGCCAATAGTTCCCAGGTTGGGGCCTGCTGCCCATTTCCCTCATTCTATGCTGGGTTTTTGTCTGATTGAGTCAGCATTGGTGTTATGCATGCTGTCACCATTGTCACAAGTTCATACCAGAGTTTTGATCTACATCCCTGTGATTTAACAAATTTGTTATGGAACACTGAAAAGTTAATACAGAGTCCCATTATGGAAACAAGAACCAATTTTACTACTTAAAATGAGAAAAAAGTCAGCTGCATATAGTTGGCTGATCTGCTGTAAAAGAACTGAAAAGTCAAAAAGGAGATTAAGGTAAACCTCAGCTTGGCCAGAGCCGGGAATGGCCAACACCCTTTAGCTCTAGGAACAAAAGGAACAGTTGGAGTTGTTGTAAGGAGGGGCTAGATATACAGGTTTACATATTTCTGGAGAAATCTGGAGAAAATTGCTATTGCTGGAGATACGTCATTTGATAGGGAACGTGAAAAGTGTCTTCTTATTGCCAAACCCGTGGATGAGAACCCCTGGAGAATTCATCCTGCAAGACAGCGGAGCACGGCTGGAGTGCGGGGAACAGGGTGGGAGTGGGCTGCGGGGTGGATCTCAGATACGGAGCTCTCAAACGGAATCACATCTCTTTGGAGATTTGAGGGGAGTCAACTCAATTCTATGTCATAGTGTTTTTTCTTGGTATATTTTGAGGCTGTATTGATTACTAGGCTAAAATAGTCATAATTATTTGCTTTGAAGTAATGTTATATGGTCGTTCCCTTTAAGTCTAATAATGCTTTTGACCTTCACCTTTTCTCTGTTATAAAGACAACTTTCTTTAATTTGTTGTATTTTTGATGCATAGTTTTGCTAACCTTTTTTCTTTTTAACCTGTGCCTATTATTTTATCTCATATACTGTATTTGGTTGGAGTTCTTAAAATTCTTATTTACCTCTTTTCAGTTGCTGACTACAGTACGTTTATAGATATCACAGTTATCGATGATTTGATTTGATTTTTACTCAGTATTTTTATTTGTGCTATACTTTCTATGTATTTATTTCCAGGTTTTTATTCTAATTTGAAATTTTCTTTTGTTGTTATATAGAGACAGAGTCCGGCTCTGTAGCCCAGGTTACCCTCAAACATCTGACTGTTTCAGCCTCCAAAGTGTTGGGATTACAGGTGTGCACCACCATGCCAGCATGAAAGTCCTTTCTACTTAACCATTTCCCTACAATTTTAGCATACCTTTCTAGCCTAACCCCAAATTAATATTTCTCCACTTACCAAGAGCATTACAATGACATTAGAAACATCTTAGTCCTAAAAACTTGCCTCTGACCCTAGATACAAGTGTATTTTGGTATTTATTTCTATCTTGTATTTTCCTTATTATATTTCCATGTATTTCAAATTATAAAGCAGAACAATAGAAAGACACCCATATGCCCACCACCAAATGTGTGGCTTAATCACTGTATAAATTGTTACGTATTTTTATTCTATCTCATCTCCCTTCATCCCCTATTTAGAGGGAACCACAATTATGAATGTTGTGTTTATTGTTTAATTAGATTTTTTAAAAAACATACTAAATTTCAAGAACAGAAACATTAAAAAATATTTTTATTGAGTTTTTGTGCATTTCAAATAGTAGATCTTAATCAAATTTAGATTCCCTCCCCATCCACATGCCCTCATAGCTGCCCTCCCACTCCAGATTACATGCATTCTGTCATACATGTTAAGTCCTATCACGTTAAGTGTTTGTACCCAGATTTCCCTGGGTGCAAGTTCATCCTCTGGAGTCTAGTCAGCCTATTTAGAGTCTCTCCCTTAAAGAAGATCTACTCTCCTTCACCCAGCAGTAATAAGTTGCCAATAGTTCCTAGGCTAGGGTTGGGGCCTGTTGCCCATTTCCCTTGTTTTGTGCTGGGTTTTTATCTAATTGAGTCAGCGTGGGTCTCGTGCATACTGTCACCATTGTCGGAAGTTCATATGAGCAAGTTTCCAGTGATCTGAAAGCCTCTGTTTCCTTATGTTCATGCACCAACCCTGGCTCATATAATGTTTCTGCCTCCAATTCCACAATGGCCCCTGAGCCATGGGTGGGTGGGTGAGGCTTAATGTAGGCAGGGGTCCTGTCCAGGGACACACACTCTGCAGTTTCATATTCTCTAAAACTTAGCCAGTTGTGACCTTCTTTGTACATCACACTCTGTTGTATGAGTAAGTTTCACTGGTGAGAGCTGAGGGATGTATTAGCATTCTGTCTATCCCCTGTTCCATTACGTTCCATGAGCCTTAGGTATAGAGGTTCTACTGTAGATGTGTCACCTAGGGCTGGGAATCTCTCAGACATATATTCTGTGTGACCAGCTGTGGAACTCTGTAATCGTTTCCATCTGTTGCAAAAGAAGCTTCTTTGGTGAGTGGTGTACAGTATACTTATCTGTAAATACAAGGATCCATATTTAGCATACTATAAGAAATTTTATTTGTCTAGAGATATGCTAGAGATAGGGTTTTCTCTAGGATCTATGACCTCCTCAGCCATGTGTATTTGGCTATTTTGATAGTGCCACCTGTGAGTTCCCTCTCATTGAGAGGGCTTTAAGTCCAATTAGACAGCTGTTGATTACCCCCAGGATAAAAGTACCACTACTGCACCAACAGAGGTAGTTTTCTATGCCAGTCATTGTGGTTATTATTAGGCTGTAGAGCTGGGTTGGACCATTGATTGAATTTTTTCCCCTCAGCAACTTGCACAGTATCCTCTAGAGAACTATAAGGACTAGTCTTCACGGAGAAGGCTTCCAGGTCATTTTCAGCTCTCTTGCTCCAAGTCCTGTGTCTGAAGTATGTCCTGTCTTCAGCAGTAGGGTCTTACCTTCAAGTTCTGGGAGATAACCAAGGGCTGTGGTAATAGCCTGTGTTATTTCGGTATTCTCTGAACTACCCTGATAAACAACTCGAAGGGAGGGTTCCCCTGTCTGGCGCTGTGTTCCTTTGTTATGTAGCCTTCAGGTATACACATGAAGTCACGTTTAGATATTTTATGTGTACTTTTCAGTTACATATTTATGTGTATTTTTGAGTTAATACATTTCTCTCTGGCTTTTTAATGCCACCTATGCTTTATTTATCTCTCCTCTATTTCTCCCTGTCTAACCTCGAAACATTTTTAAAGGTTTATTTTTATTTTTATTTATGCGCTTGTGTGAGTGTGTGCCACATGTGTACAGGTGCCTGTAGGAGCCAGAAGAGGGTGTGTTGAAGCTGAAGTTAAAGATAGTTGTGAGCTGCCTGCTTTGGGTGGGAGGAACTAAACTTGGTTCCTCTGGAACAGAAGCAAGTTCTGTTAACCACTGCGGCATCTCTCTTGCCCCTAGAAATATTTTTAAATAAGTTAAGCTTGTTTAAAAAATTGGAGGGGAGGCTATTAAAATGTTGTTCTGTCTTCTGGGACTTGGCTTTTTTCAGCTCAACATTTTATTTCCAAGAATATGTATTATGAGCCAGACGTGGTGGCACATGTGTTTAATCCCAGTAGTTGGGAGGCAGAGGCAGGTGGATCACTGTGAGTTTAATGCCACCCTAGTCTCCATAGTGAGTTAGTGAGTTCTAGGCCAGCTAGGACTGCACAGTGAAGCTCTGTCTCAGAGAGAGAGAGTCCTCAATAACAATATGCATTGTTCAATGCCATTGCATTTCTTTCTTGCTTGTTACTATATAATATTCATCTGAGAGAGAAAATCATGGCTTTGGGATATCCATTCCTTTGCGGACAGATATCACACCCCCCTAACCCTTGGCTTTTCCATTAGTACAAAGCTTCTCCAAGCAGTCTTGTCATCAAGGAAGTGCACTGAAGAGCGAAGAACTGGGTCGTTGAAAACTGGCATTGTGTTTCGCCTTTCCATTTTAGATCCACCACTTGCTTACTATTCTGTCTTGTTTTTAGATTTCCCATATGGACTCATTTTCCTTTACTTGAATCATCCTCTGAGAGTTATTCTAATGAGGATCGTCACACTTTCCTGTCTCAGCTCTGAGAATGCTGGCAGCCATCATCTCCCCCAGATTCAAATGTGAAAAATTCCTCTTTGACGGAAAATAACTTTTTAAAGAAAGATCTTATGAATACTTGGGATTCTCTCTGTCAAAGACCTGGATTTCTGCTGTTTGCTCTAATATGAGTCCGTTGCTACCCACTGTGCCAATAGTCAACATTTACTGTTTTAAATAAGAACAGTCAAGGAGGTAGAGACACTGATTGAAAAAGAGAGAGTAAGCTGGGATTCTGGAGACAGGTGGATCCACGTGGAAGAGAGTAGGAGCATTTCTTTGGTTAGTAAGGAAACACTTGGGATGCCAGTGCCGAGCAGCCAGGAGAGCAATCACTGGGTAGGAGAATGGAGCCCTCATGGTATTTATTTCTATCCCTTTCCTCTTCTTAGAGTCACATCTTTGGCATTCCTAATAGTGAGTAGAGTTAACCTTGGGCTTGCCAATGTGACTTGTTTGAATAAATGGCCTGTAGGTCAAAATGACATTTGTCAGTTCTAAGCCCAGGCTTAAGAGGCTTTTCCTCTTCAGTCTCTATTATCATCATGCAAAGCATATACTCTGTTAGCTGGATAGCCTCAGGAGGAGAATGGGGTAGAGACGGAGTAGGGCTGAGCCTGGTGATGCTTTATGACAGTGGAATGATACTAGAGAAATAGCCAATTTATACAAGTGTAGATGTTGCCAAGGTATTTTGTATTTTCTGACGGTCAAGAGAGGAAGTACATTCAGATTTAGTTGTAAAAACTGTTTCCCAATTAAAGCAGGAAATATTTTTCTCATCAAAACTGAGATTAATAGCTAGGTTTGGAAAATAGTATGCAGAGTATGAGTTGGAGTCTGTGTGTGTGTGTGTGTGTGTGTGTGTGTGTGTGTGTGTGTCTGTGTGCGTGTGTAGCTGCATGTGTGTGTGTGTGTGTGTGTGTGTGTGTGTGTTTGTCTGTCTGTCTGTCTATGAGGATTATTTATAAGGACGAAGTACTCTTATTTCAAATTAGGACAAATGGAAGAAACTGACTGTTGTCTAGAATTTCATGATCCTTTGTTCCACAGCAAGATAAGCCTAGTTGATAGTGTATGGTGTTCAAGGACAGTATTGACTGGTACCACGGTTAGACAAGTCTTAGGCAACAGGATAGAAGTGAAATTGATACATATGACTTCTAGGCTGTGTCCCTAAAAAGAAACCAGGAGCTCTTTCTTCCTAGTCCATTCTCTCCACCCGTTGGATGAAGTGAGGCCACGTAACAGCCCTTCTTCAAGCAGGTATCTGAAGGTCTTTCTGATCTGATCCCTAGCCATTTATAAAGCAAAGCTAAGCTTTTATTTTAAGACCATGCAACTTTATTCTCTGCCATAGTATACAACCCTATATTTGAACCTGGAAACCAAAATGTAATGCTAGCAGTTGAACACTGGGCAATGAGTGGTTAAGGGTGTTTTTAGAAATAAATGCCAGAAGAATGGCTTAAAAGCTTGACAAAATTTGCCGTTGGGAATGAAGGAAGGGACTAATATTTTTCCTTTTAAATTGTGTACATGCATTATTTCTGTTAAAATTACATTAAAGTAAGTCACGGGCATGTACACACAAATTTGCAATTCATGATTACTGTCACCTTGTGTGAAATATATTCCTACATTGGAGGTTGTGATTTAAGGCATTGGAGAAAGCACTGAGATTATCAAGAGTTTTATTTCAAACTACACTCCCACTGACAAAAGTTTGATCAATGCCATCACTCTCAGATTTGTAATCCCAAAGCATAAATATATTACAAGACAAGAGGATGGCTGCAGAGCAAATGAACTGTTACATGACAGTCAAGAAATCTGAAAAGAAAAAAGAATGTTTAGATACAATCACAGGTCACCATTTCAGGGGTAAATGAAGCACTTACTGCCAAGGACACCACAAGACTGTAAACTTTCCTACCTGAAGTGTGATCATGATTTGAAAAAACATTTGTGACCCATTGTGACATGGAATGAAAAATGTTGCATTAGCCTCCGCAGCTGTGGGAGGGATGAATGCTAACAAGACACTTCACTGATTTTACTGTTTGGAAACACAAGGCCACTGCCACAGCCTCTTCATGTCTTGCATTACTTCAAAACAGCCCTAATGGATCTACTGATTTTTATGAGCTCATAGATAAGCAGAGTGTTTAGGAGTTCAAAATTATCAAGGCCATGGGAAAAGAAACAAACTGGTAATCATCAGACAAAAAGAATCTGAGAACCTTTCAAGATTAGATTTGGAAGGGTCCTTTGGTGTTGTGTCCTACAGAAGTCTCAGGAGGTCAAGTGATGGTTGTTATTGACCTAAAGGCACTCAGTGATTTACAAGTGCTTCTCCCAGATGAAGGCACGCAAACAGAAGCCACAAAGGATGAAGGGGTTAAAATAAAGAAAAAGACAGTAACTTGTCCTTCTTGGTATGCTTACAAGTGCTTCTCCCAGATGAAGGCATGCAAACAGAAGCCACAAAGAATGAAGGGGTTAAAATAAAGAAAAAGACAGTAACTTGTCCTTCTTGGTATGAATCTATGGTCTAGAGGTCAAGCCTAATCTGGGGCAGTGCTGGGGCAGGGAGATTAAAGTTGGGTGAGAATTTAATTTGATTTAAAGCAAACTGGGCTTTTAAATTCATGGAAGCAAGCCACAGAGAGCTCAGTGGAAATGTTCTAGTAACTAAAAAGTGATCCCAAGGCTTTCAGTGTACTTGAAATGTGTCCCAAGGGTCTGACAGTCTTTTTCTGTCCTCCGCAGGCCTTGCATGATACAGGTGCACTTACGTATACACGTTGTCCTGGTTTGTTCTTCGTTGCTGTGACAAAACACTCTGACCACTACCAACTTGGGGAGGAAAGAGTTTATTTATCTTATATCTCCTGGGTCACAGTTCATCAGGGAGTCCAAGGTAGGAACTCGGGGCAGGAACCTAGAGGCAGGAGCTGGAGCACAGGCCATGGAGGAACACTGCTTACAGGCTTGCTCCCTT
>NW_008331789.1:3022762-3024299 GCF_000622305.1 Nannospalax galili
AGGATGGCTGCAGAACAAATGAACTGTTACATGACAGTCAAGAAATCTGAAAAGAAAAAAGAATGTTTAGATACAATCACAGGTCACCATTTCAGGGGTAAATGAAGCACTTACTGCCAAGGACACCACAAGACTGTAAACTTTCGTACCTGCAGTGTGATCATGATTTGAAAAAACATTTGTGACCCATTGTGACATGGAATGAAAAATGTTGCATTAGCCTCCGCAGCTGTGGGAGGGATGAATGTTAACAAGACACTTCACTGATTTTACTGTTTGGAAACACAAGGCCACTGCCACAGCCTCTTCATGTCTTGCATTACTTCAAAACAGCCCTAATGGATCTACTGATTTTTATGAGCTCATAGATAAGCAGAGTGTTTAGGAGTTCAAAATTATCAAGGCCATGGGAAAAGAAACAAACTGGTAATCATCAGACAAAAAGAATCTGAGAACCTTTCAAGATTAGATTTGGAAGGGTCCTTTGGTGTTGTGTCCTACAGAAGTCTCAGGAGGTCAAGTGATGGTTGTTATTGACCTAAAGGCACTCAGTGACTTACAAGTGCTTCTCCCAGATGAAGGCATGCAAACAGAAGCCACAAAGAATGAAGGGGTTAAAATAAAGAAAAAGACAGTAACTTGTCCTTCTTGGTATGAATCTATGGTCTAGAGGTCAAGCCTAATCTGGGGCAGTGCTGGGGCAGGGAGATTAAAGTTGGGTGAGAATTTAATTTGATTTAAAGCAAACTGGGCTTTTAAATTCATGGAAGCAAGCCACAGAGAGCTCAGTGGAAATGTTCTAGTAACTAAAAAGTGATCCCAAGGCTTTCAGTGTACTTGAAATGTGTCCCAAGGGCAAGGACCAGGGTCCAACCAGGCATGGTTGATGACAGTGATATAGTAAAAAATCATACCACTATAGGGGCTCAAGAGAAGGCTCAGTGGTTAAGAACACTGTTCTTGCAGAAGACCCGTGTTCGAATCCCAGCACCCACACAGCAACTAACTGTAACTCCAGTTCCAGGGGACCTGACAGTCTTTTTCTGTTCTCCGCAGGCCTTGCATGATACAGGTGCACTTACGTATACACGTACACATAAAAATAATAAATAAAATATTTTAAAAAAGCAGACCATTGTCCAGCTGCACCTCAATGAAGTCCACCAACTCTTCAAGTCAGTCCCTTGTGTCTGCACCTCATTTTACCTATAAGCCTCTTGGAGCATGCTGTGTGGGTATACCGATGTTGACAGATGAGGTGGAAAAGAAGTGAGGGCAGCAGAGAGTGGAGGGCTTCCCAGCATAGCCCCATGCAAAGGACGAATAGCAAGCCTGCTCTTGCTTTATTCTTTACTTGTAGAGTTTAGGAGACAGACTTGGTGTCCTACTTTGTTTCTTCATTGCTGTGACTAAACACTCTGACCAGTACCAACTTGGGGAGGAAAGGGTTTATTTATCTTACATTTCCTGGGTCACAGTTCATCAGGGAGCCCAAGGTAGGAACTCAGGGCAGGAACCTGGAGGCAGGAGCTGGAGC
>NW_008331789.1:3024337-3041837 GCF_000622305.1 Nannospalax galili
GCCTGCTTTCTTATGCAACACAGGCCCACCTGCCCAGGGGTGGCACCACCCACAGTGGGCTGGGCCCTCCCACATCACTCATCAAGAAGATGCTCCTTAGACATGGCCACAGGCCAGTCCAGTAGAGGAAATTCCCCAATTGAAGATCCCTCAACCCAGGTGTGTCAAGTTGACACTAAAGCTATCCAGCACACTTGGAATGGAGATAAGATTTGAGACACATTTGACTGTAGGTGGCGGTTGACAGCTGCTCGGGGAGGGAGAATCCTTCTTTGAGAGTGTGGCCACTGATAGGTTTCCCATACTTCCAGAGAATGGCCCTGCATCATGCACATATAGGACACACAGCTTGGACTTAGGGAGTTATTAAGAAAAAAGACACGAAGTTGGGAGAGGGACACGTTAGGGAGATATGGGGGGATGTGGAAGAGAGAAGGGGGGATATGATCATATTTCATTGTGTACATTGTGTACATGTATGAAATTCTCAAGAGTAAAGCAAAATTATAAAAAGAAAATGCAAGAGGTGATATTTTCCAGAAAGAACCATAAAGTGAGAAAAGACTGAAAGTTCAGGTCCAGAGGAAATGCCATTTGGAGGATGGGTTGAGAAAGAGGAAGCCCCTAGAGAGTGGAAGAAGTGGCCAGAGATAGACGGGAAGTTGAAAGAGTGATGTCACAGGAGCTAGGAACGACAGCGCTGTAAGGAGGGATTGTCAATGTCTGATACAGCAAAGTAGGCTAGAGAAAAATGAAGGCTAGAATGTCTTTTGGGTTTAGCAAAGTCAAGTCATTTGAGACCTTGGGAAGATGATGTGAGAGAAGTTTGCATACATGGCATGGAAGAGGCAAACGTGTGCCTTCGCTATCATACGTGTGTGATGAGGGCACTTGAGTGCTTTTGAAGCTACTGGGAAGGGTTGATTGACGGGAAGGGGTTGCGTAGAAAGCAAACGGGCTGAAGGTGACAGTACAAAACCCTTTGCAAGGCAGAATGAGATGGGACTAGGAGTCACAGGGAAGAATTACCCTTAGAAGGAGAGCTTTGCCTTCTTGAAACAGGAAATGGGAAGAGTGGGGGTGGGGCATTGTTGATACAATTTAATAGTTATTAGAAGAGCTGATGTACTTGTAACTCGTAGAGGTGATAAACGTTACCGTTGAAATCTATCCAATGACTTTATATCCATACACAGGTGCCAAGGATCCGAGTACAGCCGGCCATGACTAGTAATAACCAGATACATACAGATTAGAGATGCATGTGCCAACATCTAAGTATTATTAGCAAAAACAATGAGTCTTTCTCTAAGAAACAGTATATTTTAAAATGAAATGGAGATCTTTCTTAAATTTTTAAAAACTTATTCAATTTTATGTCTTACAGGGTTTATACTGAGTTCAATATTGTATAACTGTATTAATTCAACTGTGAACCTAAAAATTTTATAGCCACTTTTGAAAAAGACGTATCTTTGCTCTGGACATTGTTGTTGAGTATATTAAAGCTGTAATGAAATGCTTCTTCTAAAAAATACAAAATATAAAAAAGAGAAATGTATAAAATCTCAATAAAATATATGTTGGGAAAAAATATGGAATCAACATCAAAGGAGGTAAACCACCTCTGAGTTCTGCTGTGAACAGGTATCCTGGGCAATGCAGTGCAGAGTTTGGATGGCACAGTTAGAGAAGGAGATGCCCCATTGATAGCATGTGTGACAGGGCAGATATATATATACAAGTGGCATTCGAAGGACACAAACATCAGTGGTGATGTAATATGAACTGAATTTAAGTGTGGACTGCCTTTCATTCAGGGATATTAGGAAAAGGGGTTAAACCTAGCCCCCAAGGTTCCACAGAGGGTTTAGAGCTGTATAAATGTTTCATTCAAAAAGTATTGAATTTTTGTCATGTGCCAGCTACAAGGCTGGGTTCTGGCCACACAATTTGAATCAGGCAATTAGGGTGGAATCAAGTGTGGGAAACAGACATATAAAAAGATACTTAGAATGCAACCAGCTGCACTTGGCAATGCACACACTGTTCTAGAAGATAGCCACAGCTATTAATAAAATATTAATGTGCCCTATTTATTTATTTATATATTTCATCACAAACACAATTAAGAATTTCATTCTTCTTAGATACAGCTTATTTTTTTAGCCCAGCGATGGAGCTCTTTAAAGAAAAACACGTCGCTGTCCTTAGCTAATACCAGGTTTTAAAATCAGAAGCGGAGTTGTCAGAGCATCTGTTTTGATCTTGAGAGAGGAACAGAAAGAACACAGGTGCACTGTATTTGTAATAATTCACAGAGCTAAAAAGAGATGGAGTAATTGATGCCTAGAGATGCAGGAAGGTTGTATAAACACTCCCTAACTACCTGTCACCTATTCATGTCAATATTTATAAGTCAACAGATGCAGTTTCATGTGATGACTGTATGCTTATTGGTTAAAGCAATTGGGAGAAGTGAGGCTCAATTGAGTATGGGAAGCCTCTCAGTTACATTTCTGTTGCTGTGATAGAATGCTCTGATAAAAGCAACTTAGGGAACTGTAGCAACTTAGCAACTGTATAACAGTTCCAGAGGGGATACAGTCCATCATGGAGGGGGGAAGGCTTGGCAGCAGAAGTGTGAGGCCCTCAAGGTGGCAGGAAGCAGAGAGAGAGAACAGGATGTGTGGTCAGGCTCTAAAACTTCAGAGCCTTCCTCCAGTGGTGTACTTCCTCCAGCAAGGCTCTACCTTCTAAAGGTTCCATAGCCTTCTCAAGCAGGATCACCGACTGGGGATCAAGTGTTCAAACGCGTGAGCTTATTGGGGACATTGGATATTTGAACCACAGCATCCATGGTAGGGGTTCATGCGATGTCTTTGAATACAGTACAGGGATAAAGACAGATGGTTGGTTGTGGATCAGGAAAATACAGCATCCTCAGCTAGGTCTGAGCGTGGGGAAGAGAGGGTGCAGGAGGTAAGAGTGACTTGGAATGGAAGCAGCCAGGCAGATGAGAGGTGAATCCAATGAAAGGAAACCTTAAGAATAGACTGAGATGTGTGCACCAGCATGGTGTGTGTGTGTGTGTGTGTGTGTGTGTGTGTGTGTGTGTGCAGTTCATCAGTGCTATAGAACAGAATTTGAGGGTAGGTGTCAGAGATGGGATAGAGAAAAGGCCTTAAGCATGGTTGAAGTTGAAGGTTATGTAGGGAGACCAGGGTGGGCTAGCCTGGGATCACTGGAACCAGTAGGAGCCTGTGTTTGGGGACTAAAAAGAGATGACCAGTTACCTGGACCACTGTAGAGGGCAACAATCTGGAGAAATACCTGGATCTTGGTTTGAAGGTGATGTCAGATATATTCTATAGCAAAGTGTTGAGCAGTTTTGGGGAATGACTACCATTGTGACTCTGCCCTCCATGACCATGTGGGCACCTTTGGTAGATCCTTCACCTGGTGACCCTCAGATTCCTCTCCAAAATGGGCAGCTTAAGAAGCTGCTTTCAGCTCTGGATGAGCAAAGCACAGTATTCACAACAGACATGTCTACCAGTGTGCTTAGTAAATATCTCCTTCCATCACACAGATGCTTTGGGTCCTGGCACACAGAGGATGTGGACTCTTCACCCTACTGGGAAGATTTTCGCTTTTATTCTTCTTTTCCTGGGAACTGGATGTGTTAAACACTATTAAAACAGATAGACCAGACTGGTCTCTGAGATTCCTGCGTTCTGTGGACCGAATTTCCTGTAAGGATGAAAGAACTTACTGAAGGGCACCTTGCCTGGGTGGTTGTTCTATGCTCAAAGTGTGGTATTAAGAATCATCATTTATCTCCTTTGTGGTAATTTTTCCCTTTATGAAAGCATTTTGGGATGTGCACTTTTTACCACTCTTAGAAAACTGGTAGTTTTGACAAATTCACAAATAGGTTTCTAATTCCATTCTGCTCCTATCTCATCCCAGTAATTCTTACATTATTTCTGGAAGATTAGCAGACACGCAGTTGTGGTGACATAATTAGTATTCACAGGAGATAATAATGTCAAGGGATTTTGTTGCTTTTGGAATCTAAGTGAAACTATAAGAATAACAAAAGTTAATTTTGTGATAATTTCTTCTTATAAATCAGATGCTTGATTAAAAAAATAACACTGTAAATGAGACTGGGTAATACAACCATATTGGATAAATCATTTAAAATAAATTCTATTTGTTTTATCCTTAGCTTCCTACTTGGAAGAAATGTCTCTTTCCTGCAGAATCTCCATTTTAGCTATGAAATAGTTAAGCTGGAGAACCGTTTCAGGCAATAAAACCTTGACTGGAATCTTCCCGACAAGGCTTTGCTGCTTAGTCTTTTTATGACTAATTGAAATGAAAGCCTGGGGAAGCTTAATGTTAAGGAAACACTGTGTGCTCTGAGCTGTGATTCTGTAAAGGGGGTGTCTAGATGGTGGTGGAGGGGTGGCTCTCTGCTCTGGAATTTTAAGTTAGAGTCCTAATGGAAGAATCAATATTTCAATTAGATGCTGGGGTAGGCTTGGGACTACTGTTACTGTGATTGAAAGATTGCTGGGTCTTTTCTTGGGAGGGGTCATTCCTATGAAATGCTCTTTATTTTCTTTTTAATCTTAGTCTGTCTGCTTTGTGTGCATCTGAACCACTGAAGGTGACAACGGAATCAAAAGTGTAAACCATTAGTGCTCACTGAGAGGCTGGCCTGCAGCGGGCCTTGCAGAGAGGCAGGCTTAATTTACCACTCTTTTTCAGAGTCCTGGGATCTCTGACCCTCTGAGTTGGCAGAACCAGTCCCACTAGTTTCAAACTGCTTCAGTGAGCACGTGTACATGTGGTCAATAAGAAGATAGTGAGTGACACACTATGGGTTGCTATGGTTTGACTTTGTCCAGCAAAAGTTCCTATGTTGGAAACTCAATCCTCAAATTTATGTCTTAATGGTGTCTGAAGGTGAGCTGTTAGGAGGTAGTTAGGACTAAATGATGTCATGAGTGTGGGGCTCTATCATGACATTAGTGGCTTTATAAGGAGAGAGCAAGCAGGCATATTTGCTCTGTCTTGCAAAGCGATGCCCCTGATGTGAGGATGTGAGAGGGTTCCCACCAGATGCTAGTGCCAGGCTCTTCGATTTCCCAGCCAGGAGAACAGTGAAGCGATTTTAAAATTTAAAAATTTTAAAATTTATAAATAATCTGGTCAGAGATGTTTTGTTATAGCAACAGAAAACAGACTTAAGACGTGGATGAACTCCAGCCCTCCATCCTGGATTCAGTCAGTGAGAGTAAGCCCTTTCATCTGTTTTATAGATTGAGTTTGACTTGAAGTAGGATTTTGTTATTTATCAACCACAAACAAAAATTACTGATGTCAAATCTACTTCCAGGTTGAGTGTTGCTGACTTTATCACTTTAGATAAAATTAGCACCAACATCGTCAATAAGATTCATTGCTTCTCAGTACTTAAAATAGCTCAGAAATAAAATATTCAACTATTAGGTGCTGGAGAGATGACTCAGTGGTTAAGAGCACTGGCTGCTCTTACAGACGACCTGAGTTTGATTCCCAGTACCCATATGGCAGTTAACAACCGTCTGTAACTCTAATACCTTCTTCTCATCTCCATGGGCATTACATGACACAGATACACTTACACACATGGAGGCAATACACTCATATACATAAAATAAAAAGTAAAAGAAATAGTCAAATATTTGATATTTTAAAATATTTCACTATCAAAACCATGTTTTGCCACCAGTTACTCTTTCCCAGTATAAGCAAGAATAACCTTACAAATTAGATGTTATGGTCCTCTGGATAAACACACTGTTCTCTCCTCCTCCTGATTTTCCAAGAGGCTCAGACATTCCCCCAAATCATGGCTTCTTCAATCCTTTTCATCTGTGTTTCTCTCAACGTTTGGGGGGGCAGATTTTTTGTGAAAATATGTGTCACACGATTTTGAAGACTCTGGTAGAGGTGTCCAGAGCGTTTATTCCCACCTAGCATTTCTGTTCCCAAACTGTATACTCCATGACTGTTGACGTCACCATCATGCTGAAGGTCAAGGGCATCAGCTGAGTCACAGAAATGATGCTTTTGTGCATCTGTTCTCCCTTCCAGCTCTTAGAGAGTGGGCATTACATCCCACCTACTCAACTATCCATCCTCTTAGATCACTGCCTGGCACATCATGGTGCCTAAAAACACAAGTTGTTAATCTGGAATCAGCAGACTTGTGTTTGAATCTTTTCTGTCATTTCACTTGCTGTTTGGCTTTCAGTGAAGCATTTTACCCCTTAGAGCTCCTACTTCCTCAAATGTAATTTAGTAGAAGTAAAACCATTACCTCAGGTTACTGAAATATTAGATGAAAGACCACTAAGTACTGTTGAAAATCTGAGTGAAGAAATAAACAGATAATTTGAAAGCTTCAGTCTAAAGAATTTATCAAGATATTAAAAATTCCATTCAAGGATCACATTAAATCATAAGAAGGCCACATACATACTTGCCACCTATTATATGACCTCTTGTCGAATCTTCTTCATTGGCTTATTTATTATGCACAGTGTATGTTTTTGCATGGGTGTGAACAGGTGAACATGTGTGCCTTGTGTGTGTGTGTGTGTATCTCTCCTTCTGTCTGTCTGTCTGTCTGTCTGTCTGTCTGTCTGTCTGTGTAGGCCAGAGGACAACATTGGGTGTTTTCCTCAGGAACATCATCCGCTTCCTTTGAAACCATGTGTGCCTTGTGTGTGTGTGTGTGTATCTCTCCTTCTGTCTGTCTGTCTGTCTGTCTGTCTGTCTGTGTAGGCCAGAGGACAACATTGGGTGTTTTCCTCAGGAACATCATCCGCTTCCTTTGAAACAGGGTCTTTCACTGGCATGAAGCTTACTGATTCGGCAAGGCTGGCTGGCCAGTGACTCCCAGGGTTCCACCTGTTCCCACCTTCTCGGTACCAAGATTACAAGGGCACACCACCACGCTTGGTTTTTATATAGGTTCTGGGGAATCAAATCATGTGTTTGTGCATGTGCAAGGCAAACACTTTACTGACTGAACCATCTCCCTAGCCTTCATTGAATTATTTTTAATTATGATTGTTCTTTCTCTTTATTTTTATGTGTATGAGTGTTTTGCCTATATTTATGTAAGTGCACCCATATCATGCAATGTCCTTGGAGGCCAGATCTTAGATCTAGTTAGATATGTTATAAACTTAATTTCTTACAATTCTATTTTCTATGTAAATATTGGTAAGGAAGAAACAATATTCATAACTCCCTATAGAACATACATTGAACATTTGGTACTATAAACATATTTAACATTTTTCAGGAGGAATATTGTTAGACTGTTGAGAATAACAATACCATATTTCCTTTGTATACTGGGAAGTTTCGAGACAAACATGGCTCTATTGGAGACAACAGAGTTCCTACCAACAGTAAGAAAGAGTCTCTGATCTACTCATAATGCTTGGTTTACTGTATCTGTGCTCTTATATTATACAGTCCAATTCATTAAAAAGTATACTTTCATCTACTAAGGAGTTTCATATTCATGGGAGATATTTTAAATTATTTTTATTGATTTTGGATTCCTTATGGAATATGAAATAACTAAGTTCATAAACAAGATAAGTGGATATAAAATAAATCTGAAAAATTGAAACACCTGTGGTTCAAATGGCTAGCACCTGGATTAGCTTCTAACAAATGAACAAAATTGAAATTGACCTTAAAAAGTATCTTACCATTAGAATGAAAGTTCTTACTGGGATGAAAGTTCAACTAGCTATAAGATTGATTGTCTTGGATTCAGGAAAACAATTAAGGACAAGCCTTTGATTCATTACCTGAAGCCAAGAGGATGTTGCCTAGCTGATAAATTGCACCTCACTACCACCTTCTAAGAGATAATTCTCTACAAACAGGGTGTGTGCAGACGGGAGCAGTGGCTGGAAGGAGAAATATTCTGCTAGCAGAGTGTCAGAGGTCCACTCTGATAGTGGGTGTGCTTGTGTAGGCTTTACCCCAGGAAACCACCATGTGGGAGATGAAATCTGGGGATTCTCACAACAGCCCTGATAGTCTACATCCTAGAACACAGGTTAAGGCAATCCTATGTGAGGGTAGCCTGGGACTTTGGCTTGATGATTTTGAGGGAAAAAAAAAATCTTGGAGCTTTTCTGTAGGGTGAAGTGTATAGAATCCTGGCTATGAGGAAAACTCAATTCTGAAGACCAAATGCATGCAGAAAGTTGGGAAGTGGTAAGAGAGAGATAGAAAGTGTAGCCAGAGCCCCATTTACTAGGCCTGAAACATCCATTTTGAATATTTTAGTAAGTCGAATATTATGTTACAATCAAAGCGCCCAACTGGTATAGCCTTTATCTCTCAAGTCTGATCTGCCAGTAATAAATATGGAGGGTTAAAAGATGCTGGAACTGGGCTGGAAAGACTGTGTCACATCAACCTTGCTCTCTAAATAAAATTTCAGGATCAACACTTCTACAAACATCATTGTCATGTGGGGGAGGAGGAGCAAACAGTGATAACAGGGGTCCATGGAAATTATTATGAATTTAGAGCATTTCAAAATTCAGAGAAAGTGTAGTTGGGAAATGATTTATCACAGGACACAGAACATATCTGAAGTTTTCAGGAAACCTCAATATAGGAGAATCTGTGGGAGAGCAGAAGCTGGTAAGAGAGCTCCTAGGCTGAGAAATAAAATGACAGTAGACATTCAGAAAGGAAGAGGATGAGGCAAAGGCAACACAGTTGAATGAAGGGGATCAACACAAGGAAGGGGATGATTAAAAGGAAGCTACCAGTGCAATCAGAGAATTAAAATCTATAATTGAGACAGTGTAGACTTCAGAACATCAAATTAATTATGTCGAAATTAAATGTCAGATGCAGTCTGAGAAAGAGGCTATATATAAATAGAAACAATCATCTCTATAGTTAGGTAATAGATTATTTTTATTTTCTTTTTATTAACTTTAAAAATATTTTTCCATATTGGATATGCATTAATTTTGAAACAAAAATTTGTTCTTATTATTATGATTTTAATAAATGTTCTATTTCTGGGCATCTAATTACTCAAAAATTCCTGTGCATATAGGAAACTAAGAAAACCTTAACTGTCATAGAAAAGAGAATCAAAAGATTCTTAAGTGATGGTGATGTGGGTGTGGTTTATCTGACAAAGACTTAAAACGGCTGTTGTAAAAGTTGACAGCCAGCACAGATACGGTGACTGGAAAGACAGCAAATCTCAACAAAAAGTTAAAAGCAAGAAATACATGGAAACCTTACAATGGTAAAATCAGTAACAAAAATTAAAAATTAACTGGATGGGTTCAGTAACAGAATGGACATGACAGAGGAAATTCAATGAGCTTTAAAACAGATCAACAAAATTGTCCAGTGTGAGCAGATGGGGAGACTATCAAGAGGTTTAACATGGCTGTCTTTAGAACACAAGGACAGAGTGCAGAGCGAGATAAGACAGTGAAGAAATAAGACAGAAAACTCTTCCTCATGCTGGCAAAATAAATCAATCCACAGAGTTAAGAAGCTTAGTAAATCCCAAACAAGACAAAAAAAAAAAAGAAATCGATGCTAAGAAATATCATAATAAAATTGATGAAAACATAAAGAAAAAAATTGAAAGAAGTCGGACAAAAATGGATGCCTTGCTTAGAAAAGAACAATTATTCAAGTGAAACAGAGTTCTCATCAGAAGCTGTGCAGTCTAGGAGGGAGTGACACAGCACTTTGAAAGTAAAAACAACGAACAGGAAGAAATTCTATATCCAGTAAAAATATCCTTCAGCATGAAATAAAAACACAGCTAAGAGAATTCATTCCCTCTCCTGCTCAGAATTGCTAATGAGATGTTTTTTAGACAGAAGGAAAATGCTACCAGGAGAGCTGGAATGTTGGGTGCAGTAGGCTCAACTTTCCTGTTGAGTTATTTGGACTATCTGATAGCTCAAAGCAAGAAAATGACAATACTGTCTAATGAGATACTCAATGTGCAAAATGTAATAAATCAACAGCATCACATACGGGAAAGAGTAAGGGTCATGGAATGCCCAAGGATTTGGCTAAACCATTATATGTGTTACTGTGGGTGTGTTTATTGGGTGAGATAGATGGACTGTATAAAGCAGATTGCCCTCTGTAGCCTGAGTGGGCCTCATCTCATCAGTTGATGGCTTGGATAAAATGCAACGCAGGTTTGGTCCTCTCCTGAGAGAGAATGCTACTACCCGAGAGCCTTCAGACCGGACTGTGTATAACATGTTTTGGATTTTATGGGAGCCCACAGCTAAGAGACTTTTTTTTTTCTTTTTTTCTGATCTTTTTGAGACAGGGTCTCTCTGTAGCCCAAGCTGTCCTGGAACTCACTATGTAGACCAGGCTGACCTGAACTCACAGAGATCCACTTTTAAAGTGTTTGAATTTTTTAAAGATTGTGGGACTTTTAATGCTGTCCGCTTTTATATTGTGATATTAATATTAACATTGTTATCTTGGGGACAAGAAATGGAAAGGTTGTGCTTTAATAGCGCTATGTTTGTGTTTCAAGTTGACAAGGAGTCGGTTGTGCTGGACAGCTTCAGTTGTCAACTTGACATACCTGGGGAGAGGGACCATCCATTGGATTGGCTTGTGGCCATGTTTGTGTGGCATTTTCTTGATTGTTGAGTGATGTGGGTGGTACCACTTTGAGCAGGTGGTCCTGTGTAATTGAAGAAAGGAGGCTGAGCATGAGTCAGGGAAGCAAGCCAGTAAGCAGCTGACTTCTGTGAGCTGTGCTCCAGGTTCCTGCCCTGGCTTCCCTTGATGATGGACTATGATCTGTAAGTCAAATAAACCCTTTCCTCCCCAAGTTGGCTTTGGTCAGTGATTTTATCACAGCAGTTAAAAGCAAATTAGGACACTAGGGAGGGTCTGACCCAATGACTTCAGCCAACATGACCGTCCTATGTTCTGCTCACTGCCTGTAGCTTTCCTCAACAGATGTGCCATGTTCCGGACATCTCCAGATTCCTGGGTCCTCAATGCATCTTCAGCTTTACTTTCTACGCTTCATGCACCACCTCAGGGGCCATCCACAAGCATCTGACACCCTGACATATTGCCTGGCCTCCTAGGCTTTCCTTTGAAGTCCAATTTGAAAGAGTCACTGTTCCCTCCTGGTTCCTCACTAGTACAATCTTTTCTGTCTCTGTTTCTCTCGGCATTCTGGTCTTCTGAATTCCCACCAGAAGTCACCCATGGTTTCTGTAGCTTCCACACCCAGACTTTTCTGAATTCTTCCTACAAACTCATTCCAAAGTTCTGGAGTACACAGTCAGGTTGTCAAAGTAACAGCATGTTCCTAGTACCAATTCTCTGTGTTTGCTCCACTGCTTCCGATCTATGGAAGGCAATGATAGGATTTGGCAGTAAAGAGCTCCTTTTGTTATAATAACCAGGAAGCATAAATATTTATATAAACAGAAACTTCTCCTCATCATTCTTTGGTTACCCTGAGACAGTTTGCATCAAAAGTAAACAAATGCATAAATAAATACAGAACAAATACTATATTTTTGTTTTAATGATTGAGTTTTAGGCTAAATACCCTATGCCCTAGCTACTGCCAATGATTAACCAAAATTTTTTATTCACTCACTTTTACTTTGTTCTTTTGTTTGTCTGTTTTGGACAGGGTCTCCCTAGTCCTAGCCCAGTCCACCTGGAAGTCATGATGTGGAACAGGCTGGCCTTGATCTCACAGAGATCTCCCTGCCTCCGCTTCTGCCTCTTGAGGGGTTGGGATTAAAGGCATGCACCGCCACGCCTGGCATATTTTTACTTTGTTTTAAAATACCATTGTGAATGGATAGCTTTTAATATATCAATGTGTTTCAATCTGTTGCATTAAATTCTGTTATTTGTGCTCACATTATCCCTTATTTGGCTGGAAGGAACCTCTTCAAGTGCCTGCCATCCCCAGGCTTGTATGTTACATTTCTCCCATAGTAGGCATGAGCTTGGTTCCTATTACTGGGGATAGTAATTAGATGCCACAGTATGTATTGTTGTTTTCTGCCCTGTTGTACAAAGCTGTGTATTCAGAGTCCTAGTCCCCTGGTGTCTGATATGAGTCACGGCTCTTCTCCCTGGTTTGTCATTCTCTATGTTGCTTATTATGATTTCATTCCACATATACTTCTGTTTTCATGTGGACTTTTAAATCTATTTAAAAACTTTGAACTCAATTTCAAGGGCTAAAGAGGTGTCTCAATACTCAAGAAGTTAAGAGTACATAGAGTTCAGTTCCCAGCACTCAGGTTGGGTGGCTCACAATTGCCTGTAACTCTAGCTCCAGGAGATCTGATGTCCTCTTCCTGTTTCTATGGGTACTGTACTTACATGCACATGCGTGTGTACACACACACATACACATAATTAAGAATAAAAATTAGAGGCTTGAGAGATGGCACAGAGGTAAAGAACACCAGTTTCTCTTCCAGAGGACCTGGATTTGGTTCCTAGTGGCCACATGGGGGCTAACAACTATCTGTAACTCCAGTTCCAGGGAATCAACACCCACTTGTGGCCTCTAGGGACATTGCATGACATGGGTGCATTTCCATACATGCAGGCAAAACACTGATACAAATAAATAAATATTTGTCTTTTTGAAACAGGGTCTCCCTGTAACCCCAGCTGGCCTGGAACTTGCTATGTAGACCAGGCCGGCCTCAAATCACAGAGATCTGACTGCCTCTGCCTCCTGAGTGCTCGGATTAAAGGCATGCCCCACCACGCCTGGCATAAATAATTCTTTTAAAAATTATTTTTCAATCTGTGCTGGATAGCTTTAGTGTCAACTTGACACATGTGGGTTGAGGGAGCCTCGATTGGGGAATTTCCTCTATTGGACTGGCCTGTGGCCATGTCTGAGGGACATCTTGATGAGTGATGTGGGAGGACCCAGCCCACTGTGGGTGGTGCCACCCCTGGCACGTAGGCCTGTGTTGCATAAGAAAGCAGGCTGAGCAGGGGCCAAGGGAGCAAGCCAGTAAGCAGCGTTCCTCCATGGCCTGTGCTCCAGCTCTTGCTTCCAGGTTCCTGTCTTGAATTCCTACCTTGGGCTCCCAGATGAGCTGTAAATAAACCCTTTCCTCCCCAAGTTGGTAGTAGAGTATTTTCTCACAGCAATGAAGAACAAACTAGTACACAATATTTTTTATTAAAATTTTAATGAAATTTTGCAAATTTTATACAATATATTTTGATCATATTTATATTCCCTCGCCATGTCTGCACCCTCCTTACTAAGCCCCCAACAAAGTTCTGTACATATATGTGAAAACCTATAGAGTCAGGTTTCTGTACTCAAATAACCATCATTGTGGGTTCATCCACTGGAGACTGGTCAACTATTAAATGAGACTGAATCTCCCCTTTCCAGCAACCATGAGTTACCAATAGCTCCTGTCCTAGTTTGTTCTTCATTGCTGTGACAAAATACTCTTACCAATACCAACTTGGGGAGCAAAGGGTTTATTCAGTTTACATCTCCCAGCTCACAGTTCATCAGGGAGCCCAAGGTAGGAACTCAGGGCAGGAACCTGGAAGCAGGAGCTGGAGCACAGACCATGGAGGAATGCTGCTTACTGGCTTGCTCCCCTGGCCCCTGCTTAGCCTGCTTTCTTATGCAACACAGGTCCACATGCCCAGGGATGCCACTACCCATAGTGGACTGGGCCCTCCTACATCACTCATCAAGAAGATGCCCCTCAGACATGGCCACAGGCCAGTCCCATAGAGGCAATTGCCCAATTGAGGATCCCTCAACCCAGGTGTGTCAAGTTGACACTAAAGCTATCCAGCACAGTTCCTCAGGTAGAGTTGGGATTTCTTATCAACTTCTCTATGTCTATGGTGAAATTTTGTCTGGCTTGAGTTTACATGAAACTTGTGCATGATGTCAACATTGCTGTGAGTTCATATGAGTAACTGACCTAGCTGTCTGGAAAACTCTGCTTACTTGTGGTCATTTACCTCCTCTGGCTCTTAAAATATTTCTACCCCCTCTTATGCAATGAACCCTCAAGCTTGGGAGGCAGAGGTTTGATACAGGAATAAGCATCTGTAGTCTCTTACTTTCTACATGTTGCCCAGTTGTGGTTCTCTGTGTTGATCATCATCTGCTGTCTATGGGTGATTCTCTGCTGATTGTTGAGAGATGCATTACTCTATGGGTATATGTCAGTAGAAATCAGTTTAGTAGTATATCTATTTAGAAAAATAATTGTATTAGGCTCTCTCCCATGGCCTGTGACCTGTCTAGACTTAGGTTTTTAGGCCTGATAGAAATGTCAGGTATGGGCCCCATCTTCTTAAGTGGACCTTAAATTAGAAAGTAGTTGGTTACTCCTATTACTTTTTGCCACTATTGCACTGCTGGGCCTATCTTGCCAGGCCAGTTGTTGTTATAGCTCACAGGTTTCACAGCTGGGTAAGGTTCATTCAAAATTTTCTCTTCAGGTAGCTTGCATAGTACCTTTCAGGACTATGAAACCTAGGCAGTATAGATGTGGCTTTGAAGTCATACATGCAGGCAAAATGCTGATACACATAAAAATATTTTCTAATATTTTATTATTTTTACGTTATGTGTGAGTATATTACCTGCATGTATTTAAGTGCATCCATGTTGTGCAGTGTCCACAAAGGTCGGAAGAGGGGGTTGGGTTCTCCAGAACTGGAGTTACAGACAGTTGCCAGTTACCATGTGGGTACTGGGAACCGAACCTGGATTCTCTAGAAGAGCAGTCAGTGCTCTTAACCTCTGAGCCATCTCTCCAGTCCCTAAAAGTATTTATTTTTTTTAAATTTTTTATTGATTTTGTGTGTATTTCATACAGAACATCTCAAAAAATCTTAATCATCGTTATACCCCCATCCCCACTGGCACCCTCCCATAGCCTTCCCCCACCCACTGGAGCCCATATACTGTCATCCCTGTTTTTGCCTACTATGTTGTCAGTGCCCCCAGCTGTTCCTCAGCACAAGTCCATCCACTGAATCTAGTCAGCCTATTTAGAGTCCTTTGTTTTAGGAAGATCAGCTCTTCTTCATCTAACAGCAATCAGTTGCCAACATTCCTTTAGATAAGATTGGGGTCTGCTGTTCATTTTCTCAGTTCTATGCTGGATTACTGTCTGTCTGAGTTTGCATGGGACTTTTGTATGCTGACACCTATGCCATAAAATCATATGAGCAGGTTCCCAGGAGCTTGTAGGACTCTGTTTCCATATGGTCATTCACATCCTCCCTGGCTCCTGGCAATCTTTTGTGGCCCTTCTTCCACAGTGGTCCCTGAGCCTTGGGTGGTTGAAGTTTAATGAAGGGGTCCTTTCCAAGGACCATTATTAAGCAGACTCTTGATCTCTACACTTTGGCCATTTGTGACCTTTTGTGTTCATGGCCCTCTGCTGCATGAGAAGCTTCATTACTGAGAACTCATTCTCAGTGTCCTCTTCTTTATCCCTGTTCTATGTTCCATGGGCCTTAGGTGTAGAGGTTGCACTGCAAATGTGTCCCTTAGACCTGGGCAATTCATAGACAATGTCCGTGTGTGACCAGTTGTGGTACTTGGTATTAGTCTCTGACTGCTCCAAAATGAGCTTCTTTGATGAGTGGTGACTAGGATATTTGTCTGTAAATATAAGGCTACATATTTTGCATATAGTAAGAAATTGCATTAGTGTAGCGATGTGAGAGTTTTGGGGTTTTCTCTAAGATCTGTGACCACTCTGGCCATGTGTATTAGGTTATGTTACAATACCACACTTAAGTTTCATCCCTTTGATTGGGCTTTTAATCAAATTAGGTAGCTGTTGATGGCCCCCAAGATAAAAGTGCCACTACTGGGGCTGGAGAGATGGCTCAGTGGTTAAAAGCACTGGCTGCTCTTGCAGAGGACCTGGGTTCGATTCCCAGCACCCACATGGTGGCTATGAACTGCCCTTAACTCCAGTTCCAAGGGAATCCAACGCCCTCTTATGACCCCTGTGGCATTGCATGACATGGGTGCACTCATGTACATACAGGCAATACATTCATACACATGAAAATAAAAATAATAAAATATATATTTTAAAAAGTGCCACTATTGCACCAATGACATATGCTGTGCTGCCCACCAATGTGTTTATTTGGTCTTGAAGTTGGTGCTGGATCATCCATTGATGTTTTCTCTTGGCACTTTCATAGTACTCTCCAAAGTTATGAGAGCGCGCCTTCAGGGGAAGTGGCTTCCAGGTCAGTTGCAGTTCTATTGCTCTAAATCCTGTGTCTAATCTATGCTCTGTCCTTGGCAGTAGGGTCTTACCTTCAAGTTCTGGGAGGCCACCAAGGGCTGTGGCAATAGCCTGAGTAATTTTGGGAGTCTCTTGGGCCACCCTGACAACAACTCAAAGGAAGGTATCTCCTCCTGTCTGACACTGTTTCTTGTTATGTAGCCTTTAGCTATACACATGGACTCATATAGAGATAATGTATGTATAATTTGTCAGTAGGTTATTGGACTAATGTGGTTCCCTCTGGGTTTTTAAAACTAGGCATTATTTCTCTCTCTCTCTCTCTCTCTCTCTCTCTCTCTCTCTCTCTCACTGTCTAACCCTTTTGCCATGGTTTCCCCACGTAAGGTGCCCCCATTTTCCCCATTTCTCCCTTGACAATACCCTTCTATGTTTCCACCTCTCTTGAGCTCCTTCTTTCCCTTTATCTCCAAGGTTCTTTGTATAACCCTCCCTTCCCCCTCCCATTTAAATACCCCATTTTTAGCCATGTCTCCCTTAGTAACACTAAAAGTATTTTTAAAATCACTTGATTTCAAGATTTTGGCTGAAGTGGATGAATGATTAAAATTACATTGTGATGCAATATTTGTAACCTAGTCTGACAGGCCACCCAAAGTGTTACTCAAGTTTGAGGAATGGCATTTTCTATAGTGAAAAAGCCCCTGGTGAATCAAGCTGGATATTTCTGAAAAAAGGTTTACCTTGAGACCAATGGGAGGAGACATCTTTTTCTGTTCCAGATGCTGCCTATCTGCAAGTGACACTGAGAAATGCCACTGCCATGCTAAAACCATGAGGGGACTCATTGGCATGCTGAGCCTAGCAGACAGAAAAAGAATGAATTTCACCTTGACAAGTTGCTAAATTCCCAAGCTTGAAGAGACTGCATCCAGTCTTCTAATGTCAATGTGAAGAATGCCCCACCTTGCAAACCACTGCTGGAGGGCGTTCTGCTCCTTGACTGAGACTGTCTCAATTGAACCACAAACTCCATACAGGAGGGCTGAAAATAAGCTGCTGATGAGCGGAGGAACCAGCTGAACTCATAATTAGGCCTAAATAATTGTTATTAATGAGGGTAA
>NW_008331789.1:3046837-3053531 GCF_000622305.1 Nannospalax galili
GGAATTCATCCATTCTGTCATTTGTGTTAAGGCCTATTGTGTCAAGTTAGTGTCTCCAGATGTCCCTCAGTGCAAGTTCACCCACTGGGGTGTAGTCAGACTCTCTAGAGTCCTTCCCTTTAAGAAGATCAGTTCTTCTTCGCCAAACAGTAATCAACTGCCAATAATTCTTCAACTAAGATTGAGGCTTGTTGCCCATTTCCACAGTTCTGTGCTGGGTTTTTGTCTTCTTGAGTCTGCATGGGGCTTGTCTTTTAGAGCCCTTGATGTCTTAGCTCTGGCTTGTTTTCAAGGGCATTCTCCAAAGTAGATGCAAGACAGTTGGTTCTTTCCTAGACCAGAGTTTCCTTTGCTGTCGTCTGCTCCATGTTTCCTTCTGTAAGTCTCTAGATCAAGGTGCCAGTCAGGCCATCTGAGACGGGATAGGATGGGATGGAGCTGGGAGCCCAGTGCTATTTTGTTGATGACCTTTTCTGAGAGCTTGCAGAAACTGCAGATGCTCTAAGCTCTACTGGATCAGAGTCTCTTCCAATGGGGCTCTGGAATGCATGTTTTAACAGTCTCTGTATCATGTGTCAAATTAGGATGAAGATTTAGCTCAGCCCCATAGTGTTTTTTAAACATTTTTTTTGTCATGTGGCTCTGACTTTTAAAAATTAGATGATGTTACATAACAATACAACTTTTCAGCTTCCTTGAACATTTCTGTCATCTGGAAATAATTTCCAGAGTCCTCCTATTACTGGGTTTGAGGCTGTCAAGATCCCTGTGATAACATCAGCATGGAAGCCAAGGGTCAGCTGCCACTTCCCACCATGTGTACATTATTGTTTTTCCTACAATGGATGCAGGTAAATGTAAACTACTTCTTGTTCACAGATCACTATCGAAAGTGAAGTAGAAGCTAGACCTAGTAGGTCATGTGATTCAGCGAGTCTGAAAAAGAAGATTTTTGAAAGAAAGTGATGTGGGTTTCTTTAATCTTCATTTATTTTTTCACTCTGTAAGCACTTGCATCTGTGACTCTGCTGATTCTGGATTCTTCATATTTGACTGTCCAGCTGCAGTGCCCCTCTTTGACTCTACATGTCATCTTTCAGACCCCGGATTCCAGCTTAAACCCTCCAATCTAGTTGACCCCTTTGTCCTGGGTTCCTTCAGCCCACAGTACTCTGCTTCAACCGCTGCACAGAATGAGTGCTGCAAATCACTCTTTATTTGATCACCAGACATGCTGATTTTAGTTAGCATGTTGATTTGTTCAGATGCATGGTATCGTGTAACACAAAGAAGCATAGATTTGGGGGATGGGACAGATTTGGAACTCTGAACTTGCTGGATTGTTGTACAAATTAAGTGAGAAAGACATGGAATGTTCCCATGATAGTGTGTGACACACACAGTAAATACCAAGTCAAAAGCGTTTCTGGATAAGAGTTTAGTTTAGACTTAGCACCTATATTAGGGCACAGCTAACTAGATGTCACCGTACAAAGATGAGGTGAGAGTCAGTCACTTGAATATTTACCATAAAAGCTTATGGGCAAAATGCTCTTAGATTACTGTGGAAAGAGCTGAAAGGCTTTGGATAGGTCAGATCAGGAGGCTGTTGTCTAGCTATGACATCAGGGCTGTGTAAGGCTGTGCTCATGTTCTACAAGAAGAAAATGAAGGGCTCCCCTGTATATAAATACTCAGATATGAAAGAACATGTTATGTTCTATGAATGTTCCCCAAACTTAAATAAGAAGGTAGCGTGGGTAACCTTGTCTCATTTCTCATTTTAGAGGAACTTCTCTCATTTAATAGAATGTTGGCTATAGTTTTCCTGTATATAGCTTCTATTATATTTAATTACATGTTCCTGGAGTAGAAGGCAAGCGGAAAGACTGAGAAATATGAGTTTGGAAAGGCAGATGAATACAAAGTGTGAACCTTCTCCAACTAGTAGAGTTTAGACATTATTTAGGAGTTGGAATTGTAATTATAAAGGTCCGGGTGACACCCGGGCCGTGTGGGAGAAGCTTCGGTTAATTTGTACCTCATTAGTGGCATGAGAAAAATTTCATAGAAAATCTTACTGAAAATGAGGGACAAGAGTTTTTAAAGTACTGAAATCTCCTATTTGTTGAAAACGGGAAGCATTCTCCTCAGGCATCCCTGTGACTACAAGGTTTCTGTGTCAAACTTTCCACTAAGTCAATACAAAGTTTGTGATTGAAACTAAAAATTACCATCGTGGCAAGAGTTCTTGTTGCCTTGGCAACACTGACAAAGGTCCAGTGGAGGATTCTGGGAAGAAAAAAGTGAAGCTGTAGGTAAATTACTATTTGGTCTACTTTGGGCTGTAAGTGAATGTCACAGAAAAGCCTAGCTTGGCATTTCCTGACTTGGAAGTGCTTTAATTCGCTCCTTTTGGCAAAGTATCCCTGTGGGTTTGTGTTGGGTTGGCTCTTTGTGATTGGATAGGCTTTGACAGCCCTTCCAGACCCCTCCCCCCCCAAAAAAAAACCAAAAAAAAAACTTAACCTCAACTCTACTGCTCTGAGAGATATTTTTTTCTATTGGCTAACATATCATTTCCAGAAAGCTCTGTCAAAGGGTAGATGCTTGACTGGAGAACTATGACATCTGAACCAAATAGCAGAGAAAAACACAGGTAGCAGAAAAGAGAACACTCTGGCCCCAAGGGTGGATGTTCTGTGTTCTAGCCCTAAGCTACCTCTAACACAGCTTTCCAACCTCCGGCAACCACTCACTATTTCTTACATTGTATTTATTATTTACTGTAGTATCATCATTATTATTAGAATTTGTTTCATCATATAAATGGGTATAACATTCTCTATTGGGCAGTTGTGAGGATCAAGTCATACAGAAAAAATGTTTTGCAAACTATAAACTGCTATGCAAAATATAGAAATCCTCCAGGCAGTGATATTTTGATTGGAGAAGAGGGAAGTCACAATAAGTACAGCACTGGAATTAAGGCTTTAACAGACGTTCAAAGAGAGATGTGAGCTCCACGAGGAGACCGTCTGGCATTCAAATCTTACCTTAGTGGTACCCTGAGCCACAGTCTGTCTCACCCCAAATGACTTGCTGTTTACCAAACAGATAATACTGCTTCATGTCTGTTTTACAAAAACGATTCTCTCTGCCTGGATGCTCTGGCTCCGTCTAGCTCTCTGAATTATACTCTGTCTTCTTTAAGATCCACCTGGGCAGGTGAGATGCATCACCATAGAAATAACAGTACCTTTATGGTGTTCTGTCACACAGCCATTATCCGTACATTCTGCCTTTTGTACTTGGATGGTGCTGTGGATTGCTCTGTTCTCTCCCAGTGTTATACCCACCAAAATTCATTTTTGATTAGGGCTCCATTGTGAGGCCACTGTGATTATATTTAGAGAATGCACTTTAAAGGAGGTAATTAAGTTACAGTGAGAACAGAAGGGTAGGCATCTAATCTATTAGGGATCTATCTATTATTAGCATCCTTATAAATGGAGGAGAAGAATCAAGAGTGCAAGTTCAGAGCAGAGGGCACGCGGGCTCCTGTGAGAAGGTGATCATCTACAACCCAAGGCCCCACTAGATCCCAGATCCCCTGGTACCATGATCTTGGACCTCTAACCTCTAGAACTGTAAGAAAATAAATTTCTGTTATTTAAGCCATTCAGTTTATGACATTTTATTATAGCATCCTGAAGGGTGTAATTAGGAAGGATTGTCAGAGCAAAGAATGTATTTAACTAATTTCTTTTTTAATCACCAGAGCCTGGCAAATAATATGTGCTAAATAAACTAATCTTGACTGAATGAATGTGGTATACTTGGGTTCAGCTGGTCAGTCACATGAGGCCAGATGCTAAAACTAGCTGTTTACTTGGGGAGTGTGATAGTTTGAATGAAAATGTCCCCCATAGGCTCCAAGTATTTGGATATTTTGTACCCAGATGGTGGCGCTGTTTGGGGAGGTTTTAGAACATGTTGCTATCCTGGAGGAAACATGTATCTGGGGATGGGCTTAGAGAGTTCATAAGCCTTGCCAGATCTCCAGTCATTTATTGCTTCCTGTGCCTGCGCGATGATGTGAGAGCTTAGCTTCTGCTGCTCCTGCTCCAGCCACCTCCAGCCACCATGTCTCCCTGCCATGATGGACTGTAATTCCCCTGGAACCATAAGCTCAAATAAACCCTTCCTTCTATAAATTCCTTGGGCCAGTGTTTCTATCACAGCAACAGAAAAGTGACTAATACAGGGAGTGACCATGGAGATTTGGCTAGCAGAAGGGACTTGAGTTTAGGTTACAAAGAAAGTCAGGGAAGGTAGATGTCGAATCAGGTGAGTCCCACAGTGGGGCACAGTGTGAGCGGAGCCTGGTGAGTAACAGTTGCTAAAATCCTCTACAGCTTTATCACCTACAAGGGCAAACCAAGATTTTAACTTGACTAACAATATATTCTATTATATGACCTCAACACACACATTCAGCCTGCCCCAGTAAATACAGAGCACAGGAACTATTCTTTTAAAGTTTCCTAGAGGCAAACAGTGTTTGTTCTTCACTTTTGTTTCCACCCCTAGAACAAGAGTTGGACATGCTGAATATTTAGCTAATGAATGGGATAGGGTATAAACAAAAGGGTCACCAACTCCTGTTACACTGGTAAAAGATTTCTCGGTGACTAAGAGCTACTCAAAACAGGAGTCCCTTGTAGGTTCCTGTATTAGTTTTATGGGGTCTTAAAACAACAGACAGTTCTTCTTTTGAATTCATTTTCTCTTCAATATTCTGGTGGCTGGAGGTGTTCTGTGGCTTATGGTTGCCACATTTCCATGTGGTCTCTGCTCTCTGTATTCTCTTTGTTTCTTCTCTTCCTATCTTGTCTTTAGTAGGATCTGTACTTGTCTTTAGACCCAAGGCGCAGATGATCCAATCTCAAGATTCTTAACTTTATCTGTAAAGACTCCCTTTTTAGATAATATTAGAGTCACAGATTCTTCATGAGTATCTTTTGGGGATTACTGTTCAACTCACAGGTATCACAGAACAAAATTTGTTTCCCAGGAATAAGATAGAGGAGTCATTAGTAGAACTTAGGCTAATGACTCCATCAGGTCGTGGAGGGAAGAAAGACATGTCGAGGGGCACAACTCAAAAATCCTTAATCGACTAGTCTAGGTTCCTTAAATTGTTATGAGGATTGAACCTAAGACATGAGGGCCAGATGAGAAGACAGCAAAGCAAGAGATAGTGTTCCTTCCCAAGACTTAAAAACATTGCTTAAAATAGTGATACTACCCAATGTTTAAGATAACAGAATGAGATGCAAACACTAGTAGTGGTGAGGATGAAATTGGCACATTTTGGACCTTTTATATTAAAATGTTGAAAGAAATTTGCATGTACCTAGATTCAGTAATTCCTCAAGTAACGCAAATATTTACCGTGACGAAGTTCACAGGCATTGGAAAAAAGTAGAAATAACTGGTATTTGCAACAATAGGTGATTGTTTAAAAGCATGAGTTAGTGGACAGAAGACCAAACTTGCATAAAGAAACAGCAAAAAACTGGTGTCACTATGTACAATTTGAACTGATGTGATAATCAGATATTAAGTGAAAAAGACAGATTAAAAAGTGTATACAATATTGTCCAATTTTATTTGAAACATTTACATTTTGAAAAACAAAGGATACATGGACATGTGAATAGCAATTATAAAAGTCATTTGTGGGCTGGAGAGATGGTTCAGCAGTTAAGAGCACTAACAGCTCTTGCAGAGGACCCAGGTTTGATTCCCAGCACCCACATGGTGGCTAACAACTATCTGTAACTTCAGTTCCAGGCGATCCAATGTTCTCTTCTGACTTCCACAGGCATTTCATGATGCTGGTGCACTTACACACATGCAGGCAATATACTCATACACATAAAAATAATAAATAAAATATTGAAAAAGTCATCTGTATTTCTAATTCTTGTCCTCATTCTTTGTATCATAAGCATAGTATTTATATGATAAAGTATCTTTAAATATGAAAAATAAATAAACTTTCCCAGACTATATGTATCAGGTACTTTCTCTAGGCATGTGATGTTTCTCCCATGCACTTTACAGGTGCATATAAAAGCATTGATTCTCATACCTGTATGAAGTGGGAGCTTCAACTAATGTGTTTGTTTAAACGTTTGTAAAGGTCAGGCCCCAGGCTGGCTTGAGGATCCTCAAACTCATTTTGCCTTTTTAACCCTGTAGGTTGATGGACCATCCACATTGTCCACACTCTGGGTCATTAAAACCTGGTGTTCTAGTTTGCTGTCATTTGCTGGGATAAAACACTCTGACCATTACCAACTTGGAGGAAAGGGTTTATTTGGCTTATATCTCTCAGATCACAGTTCATCAGGAAGCCCAAAGTAGGAACTCAGGGCAGGAACCTGGAGGCAGGAGCTGGAGCATAGGCTGTGGAGGAATGCTGCTTACTGGCTTGCTCCCCTGGCCCCTGCTCAACCTGCTTTCTTATAAACATAGACCCACCTGCCCAAGGGTGGCACCACCCACATCACTCAGTAATCAAGAAGATGCCCCACAGACAGGGCCACAGGCCAGTCCAATGGAGGCAATCCTGCAACAAAGTCTCCCTCAACCCAGGTGTGTCAAGTTGACACGGAACACGGAA